>NC_072733.1:18796614-19096614 GCF_026930045.1 Uloborus diversus | reverse complement strand
AATTTCCCCGGACAATCGAATAATATTAATCAGCTTTAGCAAATAATTTTGTTGGGAAAAATTTTGAATAAATTAGAAAAAAATTAAGCAAGAACATTGATTGTCATTGAAGGCGTGAAAAACAACATCCATAGTCCATGAAAACGTTTTCAATGCTTTTAAAAGAACAGTGAAAGAAATTTAAAAATTTCTTTTGTCTTTGTCATTACAAAAAAAAAGCAGTCGATAATGAAATTAAATAACGCAAATAAATATACGCACTTTAGGCGATGATGAGGAATTAATAAATATTAAATGTAAGATACAGTAGACGAGAAGGGAAAAGAGGGAGTCAGAAAAGTGTTCCCAAAAAGATCTTGAGTACAAGCAATTTATGGAATTTTTCAAAAAATAACGTACTGAAAAAAAGTGCCAAAACAAAGATTTCATAACTCAAGCTGTAGGTTACTTTTTATAATTTTCATGCCTACTTGTAATGTATTGTACTAATTGTTGAACTATTTTGCTGTTAAATTTAGCTTATTTCAAAAATATTTTAGCAATAACATTTCTTTATGCAGCGATCTGTCTTAAAATATTATTAGTATAATGTTTTAAGACAAATGTTGTCAAATTAGGAAGCTAAATAAAATTTTCCTGCATATTCAAATAACCCGCTTTATCGAATAATATTTCTTGGAACCGACGATATTCGATTAAGCGGGGCTAGATCCAAAATAAATGCGTTAACTCTCTTACTTAAAGAATTTTTTCTGAAAGATAAGTAAAGTAAGAAAAAATACATGTACATAACTAGAACAATTTTAATTTGACTTCAAAAATTTCAAATTAAGTATAATGTTAAGATTTAGTGAAATTAGTTTAAAAATAAGACAGTAAGCAGGAAATGTTTTGTGACACTTTACATATTAAAATATCTGTAGTACAGTATCATATTGCATGTATTTATTATGAATTCAAGTATTCATGGCTAAAAATTAAAGAAAAGAAGCAGCCGAAGCTTCGGTCACCATTTGGCCGATGCTTCGATGTTTGGTGCTTCGGTTAAACTGCACTTCCGCTTTTTAATTATTAGCAGTAACAATAAAATAAAACAGTAATTAAAAGGCAGGGGCGGATACAGACAGTTTTTGGGAGAGGCCCCGAAAAGTAAAAAGTGCCCCCTTCATAAAAACTTTTTTTATTAAAAAAAAGTTCTAGACTGGGATACCTCGCCCTTTTTCGTTATTCATTACTAACAAGCTAATTTTCCGTTAGTAGCTTCATTTTGTCGTGACGCCCAACATTAGCCAGTATAAAAATTTTGTAAGTGGTAGCTAACAGGGGTATTAAGGACATAGTTTGTTCATTTGGCGGTTATCAAATATTTATAACTAACTGGGTTTTTTTTACAATTCTCATGTTAATTATCTAAATTAGCCGAAAAAAAATTGTCCTACAAAATGCACGATTTGATCAAAGATGTCCCACTTTTGCAACATGTACTATTTACGAAGACATGAAATATAATTACTAACCAGCTGAATTTTTTTTTTGGTCAGATAGTTAATGTTTATATAATTTAAAACACACATTGTCCTTCAAATTGCGTGGTATGCTTTTCTGGTCAGACACTCCAAAGTTGTCAATACCGCAGGTCCATTTTTTTAGTAACCGTAGGACACAAATATCACGTGATAGATTAGTGTGTTTTGTGCCCAAATAAAACAATGTCCTGCGAGAAAACAGGTATATATTAGGGCTCGACCGATGGCATTTTTTGACCGATGGGCCGATGTCAATTGTTGGCCGATTGTTCAAAGATGGCCGATGGCCGATGGCCGATTGTTTTCCTCCAAATGGCCGATGGCCGATGTTGTTGCCCGATGGCAAAAAAAAAAAAAAAAAAATCTAACAGAAATAAATTGATAAGATTGTCAGGTTTAAAGAAGTCATTGATTCATTTCATTTTACTTTCTTTCGACGAATAAGGAATTGTAATCACAAAATATATATATCAGATTTAGACCTAAATTTATATTTTACGATTACCCAATTTAAACTTCACAAGTTTTTTCGGCACATCTGTACATGCATATGTACCTAAGAATATATAGATGACCGAAATTTCCATTTTGAACTCATCCTTAGTTAATTATCGCAAACTCACTTGTGATGTGATGTCTTCATCCGCGTAAACTTGCGTCACTCAAAAACATTATGAAATAGTAAGTGGAAAACTCATACGTACGTAGTATGATCTAAAAGTTTGAGGCAAGCTATATAAAACCTTACCCTGAATAGTTCACATTACCGAAGCACATCTATCTACAAAATTGTCACTTTGAACGACTATGCACTTCTGCCAACGTTCGTATAGCTTTTAGAAGTACTGGCAGCCTGTTTCGCAACTTCCTGTAAGGCTTTAACTTCATCGTGAGGAAGAAGGCGACTTTCATGCTGAGGATGCACGGTTTGGTTTGTCAATACTCTGATATGACAAACAAATAACATAACGTTTCGTCGGACTTAGCTCCGTATGACTTTTACCTGTTCCCTGCAAAAAAGATTTGCATGGACGCCGCTTTCTTCCGTCGGGAGAAGATAAAGCTTCATCACAGAAGGAAGCGAAAAATGGCTTCCATTAGTGTTTCCAAAAGTTATATGAACGCTGGAAGAATAATCATAGTACCTCATGGCGACCTTTTGAAGGTGGATGTGCTTTGGTTATGTGAATTATTCTTGGTAAAGTTTTATACAGCTTATCCCCCGAACTTTTGGATCGTAGTACGTACAATCTGTATAGGGTGTAATTATGTTTTTCCTTTTTTGACTGCTGTATGATGGAAGACAAAGTACAACCAAAAAAAAAAAAAGAATAAAATAAAGAAAGAAAGAAAAAAAAAGGAAGAAAAACAAAGAGACTGTTTAATAACCAATTGATTTTTTTAAATTGAACATATAACTAAGATTTCAGTAATATTGTCAAAATGTATGGATTTAGGTACATTAAACATAGTTAAAAAACATTTAATTATGTTTTTTCATTAAAATGAAAATTAAGAATAAAACTATAATACCGTCAACAAATAACGCAATTAAAGTGGAAAAATTGCACGTAGACATTTTTTAGTCATCAAATTAAACAAAAAAGGTAAGAGATAAATTTCAATATTAAATCATATTAGGAATATTTTTATATTTATTTAAAATTTATGAATAGAAAAGTTTGCATTTTTCATAAAAGCTATAAGAGTGACATAAATTTTGCTGAAAAAAGAAATAGCCATGAAAAGAGCAAGGTTCTTAAAACGCAACTACAATAAACAAACTCAATATTTACACCAAGTTAATAACTGAATACATATACTGCTTGATCTGATGTTTGCACACGTAATATTGCATAATTTGATTGTTTAATCTTTTATGAAGCACTACGAACAAGTTCGAATTAAATTTCTCAATTTAACAATAATTTTCTGAAATTTAAAAAATTGCATAATAGAAACTCCTTTAAACTTTTCGATAACATATTATTAAAAATATGATGAAAACGAAAATAACTTATTCATTGATTTTATATAAATACATAAAAATAGTTACTTATAACAGAAAAAAAAATCGATCGCTATTCATGATGCAAAAAAGAATTCGCATTACGAAATATAGGTGAAACAAATATAAGAAATACGCAAAATGACATTTCATGACCAAAATAAATAATCGTTAAATATGTAAGAAATGCTTGACACGACGAGGGTGGGTTACGAGGGTCACCCTTTGATTTTGGGGTAACTCACAACATTAAACTTTTTGGCCTCATTTTTTTAGTACAGAACCGCTACCACCAACGCCTCGGAAGAGTTTCTGAATCTACATCAGCACTTATACGAAGAAAAATTCAAAAGTCCCTTTGATTTCCGAATTATGTCACTATTCAAAACGTCTTTAATCAATTTTGTTAGATTAATTCTCTAAATTTTTCCTAAACAAAAAATAAAGCTTGAAAAAAAAAAAAAAAAAAAACTCTAATTTTATGAATGGTGTTACTTTTAAACAACTCAAAAGTACAACTACAGTTTAATTTCAGAAATTGAGGGGGTGGGAGGAGGGGCACGCAAGTGTTCTCAAAAAATACAAAAAATAGTCGTAAAAATAGAGTTCAAAGTAATCATAAACATTGAGCAGAAAAACTCTTTTAAAACTTGCACCCGAATTTGTTTTGACGCGCAGGCGCGATTTAAAATATAGCAAATATTGCAATTGCACGAGAGGCCCCATAACCGTAGGGGCCCGAGTTACAAAAATGCTTATGATAAATGTTTTACATTTTCTATGATACAGAAATAGGGCCCCAAAATGTATTTCGACGGGCCCCAAACTTGTAGCTCCGCAGAAGCGATACAAAAAAGACTGCATTACTGTGATTCATATTACAAATATCGAAAAATTAAAAATTACCGTCGGTTCAACGAGAATCTAACAAAATGAAACAAAACCGGTTTCGCCATCTCATATTTCTTTCCATAGTCTCCAATTCGGCAATATATCACCAAATGATCGTCAGTCTGAGGCGCTGTATTAGTTTTGCCTTGAAATAAGTAATTAATAGCCACAAAAAATGAGTAAATAGGCTTTTTAGAACATTCGATTGAAAACAAGAAGGGAATTGCACAACTGGAACGTATGCACATCCCACACGCGAAAATTTAGCCTTCTACAGCTTACCATTTTTGAGTTATGACTTAGGAGAGATACTTACGTACATCCAACCGCAAGAAACAACGCAATAATTAACTTGTTTGGTACCTGAATGCAGTATTAAAAACTCTTTCAGGGGAGATTAAAATAAAAATGCATACTGAAATTTAAGTAAAAAATTTTATGTGAAAACAATAACTCACTTTACTTTATACTTTAAAAAGTAAAACAACAAAGGTCCTTTTTTCCCCCCAAAAACATCGGCCAATTCCATCGGCTTTTCGATGCTTTTTAAGGCCGATGGGCCGATGTTTCCTGCAAATTAGCATCGGCCGCCGATGCCGATGCCGATGGCTAAATTGTTGAACCATCGGCGCCGATGCATCGGCCAGGTCGATGCATCGGTCGAGTCCTAGTATATATCCCTAGTCCTACAATAATTGTTATTTTCGTTTTCCTATGTGAATCCATCCAAAATAAAAGCCCTCAAAAAAGAAAGAAATACCCCTTGAAAAAACTGCCTTAAAATTTCCAATGACGCAATTTGCGATATGGACCCCCCCCCCCCCCCCCTCCTCCGTCTGTCTGTGCACTCCAGTTAATTAGAATGTTTTTCTGTGAGAGTTTATTATTTTACTATTATAAAGTGGTTTCTGCGAGTTTTAAGTTTTTTTTTTTTTTTTCAAAGTAATAGAAATTATTTTTATTTAAAAAGAGGATTTTTTCGCCTCCCTCTTTCCCCAAAAACCCGACGCGCCAAGTGCTGGGACTTTTTACCCCCTTTTTGCTGGAAGGGTAAGAAGTAATTTGCAACAGGTTTCAACTTTTTTTTTTGGATGTTTGGGTTTGGCCATTTTTTAGCCTAATTTTACTGTACTATATGCATTACACTCCAAATTTTTTAGAAAAATATGTAAAGCATAATGTACTTACTAAAATGATTGTTTAAAAAAAAAAGCAATAATTTTACCATGAAAATACTCCAGTTTTTTTTTTTTTTTTAACATAATTGCGTGAAAATTTCTACTTAATAAATTATTTTTCATATATTTTAAAAATAAAATGAAAAAATAGTCAATCGATTTATCTTTTATAATATAAATATTTTGATTTCACTCTAAATTCTTTATAGCAAGAGGAATGGTACCCGATTATGTCGTCATCCCAATTTTCCGGTAGTACGACATTACAATATTTGTGATTATGATGCTTTCGAGCTGATGGAAAATTTCGACAAGAAAGCAAAATATCTTGAGAAAATTTCTTGATTTCTTCGCGTTTCTCTCGAAAGCAAGGGTTGTCGCACAATATATTGCATAAAAAAACACTCCATTATTTTGTAGCAATTCACAAAGTAATTGAAATTATTTCAGAGCGATAAACACATGGTCAACATAAAATAACTTAGCACGGTTATGGTCGGCTCCAACGTGAAATACCTAATACACAGTAAACAATTATGTGCGCATACGTACTAATATAACTGAACTCCAATAGCAAAATGTAGAGAATGAATCTATTTTCAATTGTATGAATTTCAAATTACATTGGAGGATCGGCAAAACGTACCACGCAATTTGTAGGACAATGTGGGTGTGAAAACACATAAATATTAACTAACTGATCAAATAAAATTCAGCTGGTTAGTAATTGTATTTCATGTCTTCGTAAATAGTACATGTTGCAAAAGTGGGACATCTTTGATCTAATCGTGCATTTTGTAGGACAATTTTTTTTCGGCTAATTTAGATAATTAATATGAGGATTATAAAAAAAAAACCCCAGTTAGTTATAAATATTTGATAACCGCCAAATGAACAAACTATGTCCTTAATACCCCTGTTAGCTACCACTTACAAAATTTTTGTACTGGCTAATGTTGGGCGTCACGACAAAATGAAGCTACTAACGGAAAATTAGCTTGTTAGTAATGAATAACGAAAAGGGGCGAGGGATCCCGGTCTAGAACTTTTTTTAACAAAAAAAGTTCCCATGAAGGGGGCACTTTTTACTTTTCGGGGCCCCTCCCAAAAACTGTCTGTATCCGCCCCTGCCTTTTAATTACTGTTTTATTTTATTGTTACTGCTAATAATTAAAACGCGGAAGTGCAGTTTAACCGAAGCGCCAAACATCGAAGCATCGGCCAAGTGCTGACCGAAGCTTCGGCTGCTTCTTTTCTTTAATTTTTAGCCATGAATACTTGAATTCATAATAAATGCATGCAATATGATACTGTACTACAGATATTTTAATATGTATAGTGTCACAAAACATTTCCTGCTTACTGTCTTATTTTTAAACTAATTTCACTAAATCTTAACATTATACTTAATTTGAAATTTTTGAAGTTTTGAAATTTTTGAAGTTATTTTGAATTTTTGAAACAAATTAAAATTGTTCTAGTTATGTAAATGTATTTTTTCTTACTTTACTTATCTTTCAGAAAAAATTCTTTAAGTAAGAGAGTTAACGCATTTATTTTGGAACTAGCACCGCTTAATCGAATATCGTCGGTTCCAAGAAATATTATTCGATAAAGCGGGTTATTTGAATATGCGGGAAAATTTTATTTAGCTTTCTAATTTGACAACATTTGTCTTAAAACATTATACTAATAATAAATAGATCGCTGCATAAAGAAATGTTATTGCTAAAATGTTTTTGAAATAAGCTAAATTTAACAGCAAAATAGTACAATATATTACAAGTACATTCAATTAGTACAATATATTACAAGTACGCATGGAAATTATAAAAAGTAACCTGAAGCTTGAGTTATGAAATCTTTGTTTTGGCACCTTTTTTCAGTACATTATTTTTTGAAAAATTCCATAAATTGCTTGTACTCAAGATCTTTTTGGGAACACTTTTCTGACTCCCTTTTTTCCCTTCTCGTCTACCGTATCTGACATTTAATATTTATCAATTCCTCATCATCGCCTAAAGTGCGTATATTTATTTGCGTTATTTAATGTCATTATCGACTGCTTTTTGTTTTTTGTAATGACAAAGACAAAAGAAATTTTTAAATTTCTTTCACTGTTCTTTTAAAAACATTGAAAACGTTTTCATGGACTATGGATGTTGTTTTTCACGCCTTCAACGACAATCAATGTTCTTGCTTAATTTCTTTCTAATTTATTCAAAGTTTTTCCCAACAAAATTATTTGCTAAAGCTGATTAATATTATTCGATTATCCGGGGAAATTGTTGCGAGGATATTTAACATTGCGTCTACGTGGAAATATTCAGTTCCAGGAGATTTTGTTCATAAACGCCGGGTATTTGCATATCCGTTACCCGATTAAGCGGAGCTGAGGTATTTATTTTGAAAAAAAAAAAAAAAATTGAATTCTGAAATTTTGAATTCAAATTATGATTTTCGCAATCACGAACTGAGACAGGACCCTACTCATTGGAGTTATTGTTTCTAGAAACAGCTCCTGTTCCATCCTCCAAGCCTGCCTCTCCTCCTGGACGGTTACGTGTGCATACTTGTGTGTGTAAGTGTGTAGGCTTGTGTGTGTGCGTAAACCTGTGTGTGTATGTGTGTGAGCGTGCGTGTGTGTAGGACATGGACGCCTCCGAGCAGGAGAAGCGAATAGCTCAGGAGCGGAGCAGCCGCGCCGCGCCGCCTGCAGAGGACGGTGGGCGGTGTTGCTCGCTGGTCCAAGTTGAAAAAGGCA
The DNA here is from genome assembly GCF_026930045.1 of Uloborus diversus. Taxonomy (NCBI): domain Eukaryota; kingdom Metazoa; phylum Arthropoda; class Arachnida; order Araneae; family Uloboridae; genus Uloborus; species Uloborus diversus. Next base: position 19,088,247 of record NC_072733.1, on the reverse strand, counting down.
CGGACGCCAAAAACAGTCAAATGAGAACAATAAGCAATCGTGATTGCTCAAAAAAAAAAAAAAAAAAAGAAATCACAAATAACTATTTTCTTTAAAAAACGTGGATGTGCAAAGAATAGTCTCTTTCTTTACATTTTGCTTTATAAAATATAAATAAAAAAATTCATTTTCAATTAACTTTTTTTGCTTAATTCGTAGGATGTTTTATAATCCAGGACTATTATTAATAATCTTGAACAATCTCTACGGGAAAATATTTTATGGAAGAAGCCGAAAAAAGTTTACCCCCGCCCCATTCTTTTTACTTAAAAGAAAAAAGTTCTCTTGAGACTCTTTTTAAAAATATTTTAAAAGATTATCCTTACCTCCCCTTATCCTTACAGCCAAATAATCTATTTTAAAATAAAGAAATGCTACGTAATTATTTACTTCGAATATAGAGGTTAAACTTATTTTTCTCCAAAAACGTTCAAGTTAAAAGAATATGCAATTAATTTCTGGACAATTTCTCGTTCCAAGTGTTCAATACTTACAATCAGTTTAATTAAATGTACTTATCTACTTTATTTCATTGTATGGCATAGTTGCGTAAACTTAAAGGACACTATTTTATATAATTACAATTGTAAAATGAAACTCACTACATAAATCTTTATTTATTTCAACATAAAATATCTGCTGAAGCGGCAGAATCACTTCTCATGATTCGGCCAGGACGATGCTGTGGTGAAATAGCCGAAACTTTGTACCATGTCTATTTATAGTAATAATTATTTTTCATTGTTTTTGCCAACCGGAATTAGTATGCGAGCATTATGACATAGAAAGCACGCTAATGACATAGAAAGCACGCTAAGAAATCGTCTTAAAGTTCTGTATCGGAAAATAATTTTAGCGAGAAAGACTATTGAAAGTTGGGAAACGATCACATGAAAGCATCCTATTATTTACGGCTAGCTTCACACTTACAAGGCACCTTCCAAGGATTTTCCGGAGAACCGGACGCTCTTTCGAAAGGAGTGCAACAATTTGGCGTGTTATCATTCCCTTGGCGAATGCTTTCCGCGGGGATTTACAATTGTTTTCGTGACCAGTAATGGCGGATTTGTAGTGAACCTGCTTTTTAAGTTTCTTTCCTTGCACAAAGGAAGTTCCAGACAATGCAAGGGGTGCCGTGAGCTGTTTATATTTTCAATATGCGTGTATAATTGGAATAGATTCGGGTGCCATGAAAAAAATTGTAATTCGTCAAATGGTGCCGTGAGTCGGAAAAAATTGGGAGCCCCTGTTATATGTAGTTCTTTTCCAACAAACGCGGCTTTTTTCAACAGGGTTTCCGTCTAATACGGTGGGCTAGTTTACGAGAACCATTGTATAATGAGGTTTTGCGCTAACACGACACTCAAATTTTACATTTCTTGCACGATACTAAATCCAAAACAATGATTTAAACTAATTTTCTTTTTTCAGCACATTTAAAAATAAACTCAGCATGACTAAAAACGATACTATCTAAAAATTACAACAGAAAGAAATAATAATCTACAGAGACTTTACACACACACAAAAAAAAAAAAAACACTTAAATGTTTTATCGATTGAAGCGATGCTGCAGCTTTGGATATAGTTTTACAACAACTATCATTGATTAAATTTGTTGCATAAAAAGCGATCGGGCGTCAGACACTTCTTTGTTACTTTTCATTATACTGGCTCCTGAACACAGCGCTGCAGCCAAACTCTGTCTCAAGAAAAGCTATTTTACTGTCTACATATTTTAAATACATGTAGTACTATAAATAGAAAAGTGACAGTTAATACTCCCCACCCCCCACCCCCACCCCCCAAAAAAAGAATTCGGAACTTATTTACTGTTTCTTATTATGGTTTCGGTCCGGTTTTTCTTTCTTTCTTTTTTTCTTTCAAGCAATCATTTTCACTACTCAAATGCAATGAATCTTAAAACAGATTATAAAGTATTGTCGCAGATTTTGATGGGAGAGGGGGGGGGGGGGTCATGCCCCCATGATCCCCCTCCTTGTATCCACTTCTTACGGTTTTGATCAAGTTTTTTATTTTTTCGAGCAAACATTCAAACGCTGTTGCGGGTTTGGGGGGGGGGGGTCATGACCACCATGACCGCCCCCTTGTATCCGCCACTGAACACTGCAAAAAAAAATCAAAATGCTTCTGACTGCATACTTACCGATTCGTGTGCAAAATGACCCCCTGAAGTCAAATATGACCACAGTTTTTCCTCATTTCCTCCCCCCCCCCCACCGCCACCAACCGTCTAAAAAAATCATGTTGTGAAATTAACCCTAGCGTCAATGACCGGGTACCCGGGTACCTTTTTGCGACTTTTATCATAATTTTTACCCTTTCTAACTAGGTGAACTAAAGAAAGTTATACCCATGTTTTCAAAAAAATTTTGGGGGGAGTTTTTTAACATTTAAAATTTTAATAGTATGTAGTAAAATTAAATTCAGTAATCGGGTACCCATCACACTGCACATCAAAAAATACACCTTCAAAATGCTTCTGACACCATTTTTGATGATTCTCATGTAAAATGAGCCCTTGAATCAAAATATGACCACTGTTTTCCCCATCACTCCCCCCCCCCCCTTTGATATCGCGCCCTATAATTTTATACTGTTTTCGCTAGTTACGTAGCAATTGATTATCTCTTTAAACTCACTGCAACACACAACGACCGTTACAGTTGAATAGGGGTGATCCTTGGTTGTCGTCAACCGTGTGAAAAGACCTAATGTGCCACTCTTCAACAGATGTTTTCACATTTTGATTACTATATACTTCATGTTGAGTTGTAAAATTAATAACCAAAAGGAGTAATAAAAAGTAAATCGTAAAACAATTTAATAAAAATGCAAATAAAAATGTTACTTTCAAAACTTGGCCAGCTAATAGGTAGGTTGTAATAAGAGGGACAAAATATTTTTAAAAAATAATAAACAAACAAAAATCAAATTTGAAACAAAAATTGGTATTTCATTATTAGAAATGCAAAGCTACAGAATTTTCACAGAAAATATAATCTAATAAAAAAAGTTCTAAATCATAAATCTCGTGAAGCAATAAGTATAAATCTCGTGAAGCGAAACGTATATAAATCTGTCTCTTTTTCCAAAGACCACCTACTAATTGACTGGAAAAGAAATTTTCTGGCTTTCCGATTGAGAAAGAAGCAAATTTGTCAATGATTTTGTGAAATCAATTTTTTTTAGCGATTTTGGATTCAATAAAGATGATGAGCAACTCTGATAGCCTTTCTGGTGTCATATTTTTTCTCAAGTAATTTTTAATGACTTTTAATTTTCTGTAATTTCGTTTACTTGAAGTCATAGAAACAGCCGAAGTAAAAAACAAAGGAAAGTCGGAAAACAGGGAATGTGATCATTTTTATCTATTATTTCGTACAAAGAAAAGGGACATTTTCTGTGAGCATCTTAAAACAATAGACACAAAAATCACTTTTTTCCCTTTGACGAAAACCAAAAAGAGAGAAAAACTAATTTTGAGACCACCCATACAAAAAGCTATTAGTGAGTGTTTTCGAAAAATTGATTTTGCGAAACTTCGCAAATTGAAAAAGTGTTTTTGTTTAAAGAACAGTTGTTTATAGTTCTTCTCCGACTATTTCGTGCATGTGAAAGTGAAAATGTAATTAAATTCAAAATAACGTCCATTTTACCGTGAACCCTGAACGGGTTCATCTGTGATAGAACTTAGCGGTACCGCCTCCGGCGTAACATGGGTGTATCCAGAGGAAGGCAAGGGGACGCAGCTGCCTTCTCCCTTTCCAAAACAAATAATATTCAAAGAAAAAAAAAAAGCTTTTTTTTTTTTTTTTAAATTAAGGTATTGACGGTTGCTTCAACTTCTAAATTTTTGGAAGAGTGCGACTCGGGCTCTTTTTTGATGTTTTGTTGGTGTAATATCGAAATACCACTATGAAGTTAAAGCAAGGTAAATACAGCGTTAAAAACACTGCCCCTTTCCACAAACTTCACACAAAAAATGTTCTTTCTTTTGAGAAAGCGTTTTATGCCATCAGTGGCGGATCCACAGGAAGGGAGGGGATTGGAGCGATCGCCTTCCCCCCCTCCTGAAAAGATTTGTAAATTCGAAAAATTTCCGGGAGAAGGTCAACAAACTCTCCGCCCCCTCCCTCCCCAACACATAACAAAAAATCGCCTACAACGGAATTTTTGCGACTTTAATTCCAAAAAATTTCCAGGGGAGAGTCCCTAAATCCTCTCTTGCCAATAAAATCGAAGAGCGTCAAAAATTCTGAAATTTTGGAGCTTCAATTTCGAAAAAATCGCCGAGGAAGATTTCTTTAAATCCCACACGTTTTTAAGAATCCAGTTCCAAAAAACTTCCGTAGGAGGATAACAAACCTCACCTCTTCCTAACATCACTAAACAATTTTAAACTATGTTTTTTTGGAAATTGAATATCAACATATTTCCGGGAAGTGGTGCATCCAAAAAAAAAAAATTCTGGGAGGGCTTTTCGAAATCGAAAAATATTTTTTGCTTTCTTTCTCTCTTTAGTTTAATAATGCGAAAATATTTTTAAATTCATTAAATCAAGTGTGGCCTAATATTTATTCATTTATTTTATTTGCTCTAAAATAACTAACTCGCATATTCATATCACAATTAATATGAAACGAAGAAAAGGGGGGATGCGTGAACATCAGAGTGGTTTAAAAAAAAAAAAATTTTTTTTTTCAGCTAGAGTCCAGGACATACCCAATTTTTTAGACTTACTAATAGTATTATGCAGTAAAAGTTTTAGCTTCTTACTCAAATTTTAAGAGGGTGCTCAATGGCCCCTTAGTTTAACATGAACCGTAGCATAGAAAGTGCCACAAATTTAAAAAACATTTAATTTCACCACCTGTTTTTTGGCAAATATTTATTTTATTGCAATGTACATGCATATTACTAGTGTATATGATAATGTGTGGCATTTTTTTTTTCAGTTCAATAAATTTTGTTAACCCCTTCCCAGGGGCGGATTGGCTGATTTTGGCCCAGTCGGCAAAAGAATATTTTAGCCCACTTCTGTAAACTAGTCCAGCAAAGACATTAAACTACTACTAGTTCCTATTTTTCTTTAAGTTCCTAAATCAAGATTTGACGTTCTAAAATAGAAAATTGCGAAACATAAAATATAGCTAACACTGACACATTTTTTATGTGCCTTGAAAGGATACTTATGGTTATAAGCCTGAAAAGGCACATCTTTAGGCTTCTATTCTGACAACATAGGAAGGACACGAGGAAAAAGATAAGGAACCAGATAAATCCCCAAGGAAATTTTTTGAAATTGGTTGATCTATATAGGCCTAAGAAAAGAATCGGGACAAGGGGTTTTTTCTCTTTTCCAAGCAATATTTTCAAAGTTGAAGTCGAAAAAGGCAATTTTACAATTTTCGGTAGCGTTAAAGGAGAGGGAAAACAAATGGTTCCCCCACAATTTTGTTTTCTTAACTTTTTTTTTTCAAAATTGAAATCCATTTTAGTCTAGAGAGAGAGAGAGAGAGAATCTTTGTTTACAATAGGATGTCGGGGGCTCCTCCCAGAAATTCTCCGAAAGGGGAAGTTTTAGAAATGCAATTTTAGGCTACCCTTAGTAAAATTAATGGTACAGCATAGGGAGCTCTCTACAAAAACGTTTAGAGTTTGAACTATTAAAAAACGCAAAACTAACTTTGGTCACGTTTGAGGGAATAGGAGGGTCAGTGATCTCATTTGGAAGTATTTAAAAACTGAAGTATACTTGACCCAATTTTAAACTACATTTCGTTACTATAGGGAATCTGGCGACTCTCCTTCGAAATTTTCGGACATTGAAATTTTAAAAATATAATCTTATAATATGTTTGGAAACATTAGAAGGAAAAGAGAAAGGTTTCCCTCAAGATTTTTTAGAAGGGCACCGTGCCCTTACGCTTTTAAGCTAACCTTCGACCCCTGTCCTTGAAACGTCATTCTTTCGTTTCAATCATTTATCCACAAGAATCTGATTAGAATAGATCTGAATGTTTTTTGCATTACCTTTAAAACTAAACATCAAAAAGCTTTTTAATATTTTAAAAATAATTACTATCGGAAACACTTGAACTTTGTATGTACCTAGTATACCAATAAGTAAATAAAAGAAACACCTTTTTTATTCAACAAAACTTCTGTATCCTTTTATCCCTTTTATCTGAAAGCGCACTGCCCTTTTTTTGATCTGGAGTAAACACTAGTTCTCTCTGGGCATTTTTTTCTGAAACTGAAATCAATTTTTGGCTATAGTGCAAATAAAAAGGTTACGAAGCTCTCCCATGAAATTTTCTATGAGTGAAATTCTAAGCTATCTTTAGTGACTTTAAGGGAATGCCTAAGGTTCGAAGACTTTGTCTGGCAATTTTTCGATATATAAAGGGGTCCGGGAAACAAAATGTGTCACAGTTTGTTAATATATTTAACTTTAAAACTTCCAACGCGTTTCTCTCCATGATGCAATTTTTCCCGATTTTTCGCATTCAAACTCTAATAAGTCAAGAACTGATAAAGATAAAATAATGAAATTTGGAGCATATCTTTTTCAAACAGTTTACTTTGATTTTTATACGGTGAATTTGAAAAAAAAAAAACATTACTTCAAAAAATATGATTTTTTTAAAAGTATCTTTGAATTTTTCGAAATTTTTCTTCAAATATTTTCTATTTTTATTGAATTAATATTTTTTAAATCGACCAAGAATATTTTGAGTTTTATCAATTTAAAGCAACCCCATTTTTTTAGAAAACAATAACTAAATTTAAATATATTTTTTTAATATTTATGTTATGGTTTTGCGAATCAAATTGATGGTGAATCAGTGCAAAAAATTTCAAAACTCTAAATTGTTTAATACTATTTTTTTTTTTTTTTTCAAAATGTGTCCCGGACCATTTTAAATCTGTTTTTCACAATTTCCTTCTTGGAACTTGATGCAAAAACCAAGAACCAGGTAAGTCCAGACTCACTCATTTTTGGTAAGACTAATAAATAACGTTAGTGTCCGATCGAAAGGCTAATATCTTTCCCACATTATTTACTACAAAGCATAGGTCTAATCTTACATTTGTGACCCGTTGTTGCACCAATCGGAACAACCAATTCCCCGCACGCAAAAATGACTTCATACCTGAAATACCATAGGGACCCAGGGTTACCAACTGCTCCGCATTTTGCGGAGTTGCTGCGCAAAAATGACGAAACTCCGCGGCTCCGCAAAGAAGTTCTTTTGCTCCGTATTTCCCTGCCGAAGTTTGCCAGCTTAAATTTTGCTATTTCATCCTAACAAACATGTAAATATGGGAAATTAAAGATGCTTATACTCAAAGATTGAAATTGTGTATAAAGCTGTTTTATTAATTTAGAAATAATTATTTTCATACTACTGCTTAAAATAATTATTAAAGCTCTAAAAAAAATCAGATAAATGGTTTTAGTTAATTTTATTGATTTTTATACAAAATTCCGAACTGCTCCGCAAAATTTTAAATTACTCCTCAAAAACAGCACAGATGCTCCTCAAATTTTTTCTCCAAGATTGGCAATCCTGGGACCACGTTAAGTCTAAGTCCGGGCCTGATTACAACTAATGTTGCTCAATAAATAAATAAATAAATAAATAAATAAAGAGAAAAAAATCTTCCCCCCCCCCTTGCCTCCCCTGGAACTCAGACCTAAATCCGCCTATGTTCAGGAACTCGCCCTTCTAAGTTGAAATTTTGTCCTGTATCAGATTCAGTTTATCGTAGTCCGGACTTGCTTTCCCATTGCATTCCGAGATGAAAATACTTGTATAGGGTCATTCCATAGAAATGTCAACCTCAACCTCAGAATTTTTTTTACCACAAAGCCTTAATTGTGACCTATCATTTCATTCAGCATACTTTCTAGTACATAAATCCAGTAACGGTTTGAAAAAAATTCATTCGGTGTTTTTCTTCTGGCTCTAAACGTGCGAGGTTGTAGAAAAGGCTTAGCATGTGCAAAAAACATGCATCTACGTTTTCTTGTGTAATGTAAAAATTTTTGCAAATTTTTAAAAGAACTATGTTTATTCTAAATGATTAGATGTTAGTCCAATAAAATTGACTGTTCTTTTTGCATGCATTATATAATAAGTATTTTAATTAGTTTGGTTATTTCACTGAAAATATTTACGTTACGTTAGTCACGAAAATGTACTATTTTCAGCTTAAAAACTAAACCAGATGATTGAACCAAACAGCACTTTTTATGTTCTTACATCTGTGTCATATCTACTTAAAAAGGGCAGAATATTTATTTTAGTTTCAGTAGATATAAAATAATTAGTGTGACTAACGTAACATTTGAGCTGTGACTAACGTAACAGTTTGCATGTGACTAACGTAACATTTAAAAAATGACTGCTAATATTTAAAACTTATTTAATCTAATGTACATTTTCATAAACAATTTTGAATATGTAGGCATTCTATATTGATTAAAAATATAAAGGATGAAAAATGTCAGTAATATTACATTGTAAACCTTCTGTTTAGTTAGAAAAATACTGTTTTAAAGGTCTTTATAAAGATACTTCCAATTTAAAGAATTATTAAAAAATAAAAAAGGTGAGTAAAGCAAAATGAGTACTCTACTGAATGTGCATTCAACACAAGAAACCAAGCTTAAGAATTAAGATAATAGAATTACAGTTTTGACAAAGAAGAACGTCTTTTTTTTTAGAAAATACATCTCCACCTATTATTAAAATGAAGTAACGGCTGCTCGTTGGAAAACATATGAAGATGTTGCATGATACAGTGACAATAAGCGCTGCTGCCATATATTTCAGAAAATGCAAGAATGATCTTTTAGAAATTCAATCATTTGCGGTGATATCTGGAATTAAAATGCATTATGCAAAAACGTTCGAATATTTTTTTTTTAATATTACATTTTAATTCAAAAGGATGTACAACATTATTCGCTCGATGAATCAGTAATCCTTAAAAAGCAATATGTCATTGAAAAGTATTACGGAGTATCTTATGACGATAATTAGTATATCAGCAGAATACTAGAATTCAGTGAAACTACCAACTTGAAAAAAGTTAATTTTTTAAAAGTGAGATATTTAGGGTTTAATTAGCCCAAGAATGATGTTATTTAGTTTGTAAAAGCAGTTTTTTTATTTGTTTATTTTTTTCGCACATTCAAATTGACTAAATTAAACTGAATCCTTCCATTCGATTTCTTACACTAATATAGAAAAAAAGTAAAGAAAGAACCATAATCCAACACAAAGAAGGTTCCTAAAAAGTGTAAGAGTAATATAAGAGCAAGAAATTAATTATAAAAAGTTTTTTATATGCATTCATTGCTTGTTATTCGATGGTTACGTTAGTCACGTTACGTTAGTCACACACAGTTTTTCGGAAAAGTACCATTTAGGGCAAAAAAAGATTCATCTGTAACAAATCTGTAGTACAATTTTAAAAATAGACTGTTTACCTCTTACAAATATATCGGCCAATTTTAAATGTCTGCGTAAGTTTCAGAAAAATTTGCCTCATAACATGAGCATTGTTTCTCAGGGTTGCAAAAATGTTACGTTAGTCACGATGCCTTTTTTGGTGAAAAAACATATTCCAGCTTTTATTTTGCTTCAAATTCTTGGTAGAAATGAAAAATAGTCACCTTGTACATTTCAAATCTGCATATTAAACCCAAACACATTTATTTTTACTCCCGGTGTAAGTAAAAAGAGTTTGAAAATCAGCTGCGAATGTTACGTTAGTCACTATGGAATGACCCTATAGCGATAAATTACATTAGACTAATGGAATCGATTGCCAACTGACAGCATTTAATTGAATCTGCCGCAACCAGTGAATATCAAGCCAGGGGCGTGTACAGAAATTTTTGAGGCCCGTCACAAATGACTTTTACCGGCCTCCCTCCATTTTGTTTACTACTACGTCCCTACTGTATATTTCACCCCTCATTAAAAAAATCTCGGGCCCCCTTCAGGCTCGGAACCGGGCCTACAGATGTTCCTTCTCCCCCCCCCCCAACCTTGTGCATGCCGCTGCTAATGTATCAGCACCTCAAAGCATGGCCCACACATTTATAGCAGGGCCGGGGCCGCTTTGTCCTAGTGGTGCAGGCCAATTGTTGTTAACAAACGTACTAATACATATAAGATTTTTGAAAGTTCTTTTTTCGTCCCGGGTCCTTTTTCAGGCCACGTTGGACCCTAATTTCTCTCGCCCCCTCCCGTTTCCTCAATGTGAGAGCCATGGACCCCAGAGCTCTAAAAACTAGACAAAGAAGTTGAAGAGAGAAAGTTGACAAAGAGAGGAAAGCATTCGCACCTGTGGACTTCGGCTATTTACTTTGGCTCCTGGCTGTTAAGGATGGGAGAAAAATTAACCTGCTTCCAAGCACTTTTTTCCCATAGAGTGAACAAATTTCATTTTTTCTTCTATTATTACTCTTTAAAAATTGTAAGATGTGAATTAAATGTATTAAATTCAATAAATAATTGCTTAAAGTGGCCCACTCGGCCGTTGGCCCAGTCTGGGATCCCCGACTAGCCGACCTTACCAGTCCGCCCCTACCCCTTCCCCATACTTATGAAGTTTGGGGGAGGGGGTTGAGCATCCTCTTTCAGTTGAAATAGATAGCTAAAATTCTTCCAGTAAAAGTTCTGAACTATGTTCCCCCTACGTCATAAAAGATGGCTTATAACTTCGTTTTCAGGACTTCAATTTCGAAAACTTTCCGGAGAGGAACCCCCATGTCCCTCTTTCCTCATCCTTCAACATCATTCAAAGATCATCTAAAATTGCGTTTTTGGAAGTTCTACATCGAAACATTTCTGGAGAAAAGTTATAAGCCCCATGTCTTCTGCTACGTCATCAAAGGTGATAGGTGGCCTGTGCAATTGCGTTTTTAAGACTTCAAATTCGAAATTTTCTCCGGGGGAAAGCCCGCGAACCCTCTGGTTTTTAGCATGACTAAAGATATCTAAAATTACGTTTTCGAAACTCTAATATCCAAACACGACTGGGGAAAATTCTTCAAACTCTTTAAATCATATACATTATTCGAAAAAAAAAAACAAGTCATGTTTCAGTTCTTAACTTTTTAAAAATTTTATTATCATTAGTACTCCTCCCCCCCCTCATAATGCATTACTCATTCGCCTCGCCACTCCCAACAGGATTGTCTAGATCCGCCACTGTATGCCATACAAATTAGCTACCCATATACTATGAAATACTTTAAACTTGGAAAAGTACCTCCTCCAGGTATGTTATTTTGAAATTTTCTAGTTTGTGGGGGGGGGGGGCAAACGGTATAAACTAATGCATTTTTTGGGGGAAAAACAACATTTTTACACAAGTTCATAACAGCATTGTTTCCAAAATCGAAGCCCTGACTCCCCAAATGACGATCCATCCTCTTCCCTTCCTTGTTGAGCTGGATACCCCCTTTCTGTGTAATGACTCAAAATAAAATTTATTTCCCATAACAATAGACTTTTTTCTGGTACTTTTCATGCATTTCAGTTTTTAAATGACTTAAACATGTCATCAATAATCTGGCAAAATAACGGCGAAAAAGCTATTGGGGGCAAAAAAGCATACTAGTGTTTATGGGTTCAAGGCAACCCTTTTCGATGCTTAGTCTTTACATCGATAAGCTTACAAGACGATGCAAGTTTCTAGATGTAAAGACAATCGGCAAAACAATATTTTCTGTTATTATTACGGTTAAACGAAATGACCTATAAATTGAGCAAAGGTACACAGGGGTGGATTGGGTCCCCCAAGAGAGCACCAACCTAGACTCCCAAAGCGCACACTGATTCGAGGGTAAAAAAAAGGCGCACAGGCTCGAGGGAACAAAAAAAAAAAAAAAAATGAAGACGCATAAGTTCGAGGGCTAGTCCGCCCCTGCAGGTACATAAAAAAGCTACTGCACACAGTAAAAACTATTTTTAATTCAAGAGAATGAGATGTAAAACTGCATAAGAGAAAATTACAGCACAAAAGCCTAACAACATGTTAATGCGCAGTATGTGCATCTAAATGGCTGTTCGGATTGAGTAAAATTTAGTTTATTACGGTCCAGATTATTGACATTGAATGAAATTAAGTGAGATGTTTTTTGCAAAAGACACAAAAAGGCGTTACATTCGACATCTTTAACTGATAACGACGCTCCCCTTCTATTACGCAATCTCCACTCCTTTTCGTTCGCAGTTTATTTTAGAGGGGGAGGGGGGGGGAGTGATAGCGTACCTCATTCCTGTTTAGTGAGACAACCTTAACTTAAGCTCGCATTGAAATGCACGAAAAAGTCTTGCTACTTTCGTTACTCTTAAATGCTAAAAGCGCTACTTTTGCAGCAGCATGCAGTGATCATAAGCTTTCATCATTAAGCTTATAAATTGATTAATTTACTTATCTAAATATTTCTTCAATTATTTATTTACATACTAATCAGTTTAACAGTCTTTATAGGGAATATTTATATCATCGGGTTATTATCGGAGCGCAATACCGAAGGCGATAGATGCTCCCGCTTAACTCCCACGTCATAACTTTCAATGTACCAGCTGACCATTTTTCTACCGGGGTACATCCAGCTGACTTGAGTATTTATTCATAGTTTCATATAAGCTGTCATCAGGCAAATTCTTGACTGAGAGGAAATCCTTGATTTTTCTTTTTTACATGTTCGACCTACCAGCTGACTCATAACCCACCGCGTTACGCCAGCTGACTTTTTATTTTTCTTCTAGAAATTGTCTTAACTATACTTTGACAAAGTTTCAGTCGGGAGGAAATGATTGACTTTTTAAATTTTTTTTACATGATTGAGAGGCTATCCCACCCACAGACACGCAGCAGACCTTCACGAGGCGTTTTGATACCATTCCCTGATGCCTCTCACCAATTTTCGTCCGAGAGGAAATGATTGACCAAATTTGAACCTGGCTCCCGGACTAGTACCATTCACCTTCTAGGTGAAGGAACTTCATGTGCCATTTATCTCTCACGAACAGAAATTTCTTGAAGAATTGAACTGAAGGTTTAAATAGTAATTGCTTTTTTCAAAAGAATTTGTAAACAATGAATTTTAAAGGTTTTTGATCATCAGTTAGGCTATACTTTTTCTCACTCCTCGCAAAAATGTAATCAATTTTGTTTTATTTTATTTATTTTTTTCCACACCGTAATTGAAGTTACAGCTACGCAATTTCTAAGATTGTTTTGGTTTGTCTTCGGAGAAAACTCTGAAATAGCTTTTAGAACAAATTCCAAAATAGTTCATCTATCCCAGTTGTATATTTTTCTTACAAAATTTAAACAGATTCCTTTCTGCAGCTTATACTCGAACTAGAAATAATTCATATAATAAGCACGATTTTTTTTTTTTCGAGACAGTCTATTATGTTTCGCCAGACAACAAAACATGTTATTATTTTCGCACAGAAACTGAAATTTCAAGTGGAAATGCTTTCTAATATTGTTTTTTATTTTCTTCTGTGAATACTTTCTACTAGCTTGAGAAGTTGGGGGAGAAAAACACGTTTAGACCATTCGAGTTGATCACAAAACCGACCATCTGTCGCATTTGTGTATTCTACAGATATTGCAGATTTAAACGGATTATTTTCAACAACGTATGCCCAAGCTAGAAATAATGAATGTAATAAGCACTTTCCTCTATTCAAGTCTGACTATTATATTTCTCATTCTCTGTTGAAAATGTTATCTGACTCAGTCCTTTTTTTTTCGCACAGCAATTGAATTTCCAAGTGAGAAATTTCAAAAATTGTTTTTGCCTTTCTTTTACAAAAACTGTCCACTTTTCTTCACTAGCTTGACAGGATGGGGGAGATACAGTCTAGACTAGAATATATATATATATATAACAAAACAGTCCATCTGTTTCATTTGTATATTCTGCAGGTTCCATTTCAGATCTTAAAATATATATTTTAAAATCTAAAATCATTGGGAATTCGGATTTCAAAAGCGTAAAGAAAAAGAAATATAACTCTAGGTAAAGTAAGAAATAACAACGTCAGAAAGCACAAATTGCAAATTACTGCAGATACGTGTTTCGACGTTTCAAGGAACGCCTTTTACAATGCAAAAAGTAATGAGCATTGATGATTTAGCTTTTGATTTAGCTTTTGTCGGATGTCTTTTCATCCAACTGCTCATTACTTTTTGCATTGAAAAAGGCGTTCCTTGTAACGCTGAAACACGTGTCTGCAGTAATTTGCAATTTGTGCTTTCTAACGTTGTTATTTCTAACTTTACTTTTTAGCACGAAGGTATGTATTTATCTCATAACTCTAGGTTTTATACATATGCGCAGTTGTAGGCTTGTGGGGGATGCTGGTAGCTGTGGCGGATACGAGGGGGAGGGGGTCATGGGGTTCATACCCGCCCTCCAAACCCGCGACAGTATTTGAATGTTTGCTCGGAAAGATAAAAAAACTTGATCGAAAAAATAAGAAAATATTAATTTTTTTAATTCAATTTTTTGAGGCTTACAGGAAGGATCGGGGGTGGGGGGGGGGGTTCATGAGGGTTGCGATCTCACCCCCCTTAATCTGTGACAATACTTTGTAATCGGTTTCGGTTCATTGCATTTGTGTAGTAAAAATGATTGCTTGAAAAAAAAAAGTAAACCTTAACGAAACCATAAGAAAAGGTAAATAATTTTTGAATTTCTTTTTTCGGTGGCATTATCTGTCACTTGTCTACTTATATATAGCTTTGCTTGAGACAGTTTTTCTACTGCGCTGTCATCAGACGCCAGTTAAATAAAAAGGAACAAAGAAGTGTCTGCCGCCCGATCGCGTTTTATGCAACAAATTTAATCGACGAGAGTTATTGCCAGACTATTTCTGAAGCTGCAGGCATTGTTTCAATTTATAAAACATTTGAGTGGGTAAATATTTTTTCTGTGAAGTCTATAAATTATTATTTCTTTCTGCTAAGATTTTTAGATAGTTTCGTTTTTTGTTCGTGCTTAGAGATGTAAAATTTCTGGAAATTTTTGAAGTGGTGGAAAGAAATTTGGTTTTTACCCGTTTTTTTTCGGGGAAAAATTGGAAAAAAAATGGAAAAAATTGATTTTTTTATGAACAAAAAAAATAGGATTTCTTAATAGCTCTGTGTTTCTGGGAACATAAAAGGATTAAACATGAAAAAATATATGCAGTTCAAACGTCTTCTTTTTCTGCTTGACAGAAATACACATAAAGGTAAGTTTAATTAGGAAAAAAAAAACATTTTGTTTTATAACTGAGAGCTTTCTTGGTCAAACACTAGAAATAAGTCAAGTCGTCGTTCAACCAGTAATATTGGGTTATGTGTCTCCAATTATAACAATTAGATTTTCTTTTTTAGATTGCCTTTGAAACTTGAAATAATAATTTCAATTTTTGACTTTCAAACATGATTGCTATTGTTTGAAAGAAAAATAAGTATTGATTTCCCTTCCTTACAATGTAACTTTACTGTCTGAAAATGAAAGCTATAGAGTTTTGATTTTTTCTAATCCAGTCCAAATAAAAAATAAATTGTTTTTTTTTAATTTTCTTTCCAACAGAAACCCTAAACCAAAACTGCGATGATGGTTTCTAAAGCTGAACCAAAACTTAAACTGGAGTTTCTGTTCATTCATACGGGTCACGCTAAGCATAATAGTAAAGATAGTCATACCTGCACTTTTGAACAAAACTGAGTTATCATAACCAAATTTTTCTCTATTTTGTATTTTTACTTAATAAATAAAATGTTTTAGGGTCATTTGATCAGGAACTGTTTTGTTAAAAAAATTCTGAAAAAAAAAAAAAAAAAAAACATTTGAATGGAAGAACTAAACTTCAAAACACAACATCTCAGCTTGAGCTCAACTGCGGATTCCACTTTTGTGCTTAGCACGACAGTATACAGGGTGCGGCAAAAAAAAAAAAAAAAAAAAAAACACGAACAAAGATTGCATTATCGAATGGAAGTAAAGTAATTTCATTTTAATAAGTGTCGTATTTATTTTTATCTCTCTCTTTATTAGAAAATAATTTTACAATATATCTCCTAGTTTTATATATTGTTTTTCAGTTTTCTTACAATTTTAAGCAAAAGACCTGCTAGTTTAAAGTTGTTTAACCGAGTAGAAAGACAGTTCGTTTGCTTGTTGTGCCTCAGAAAACAGTATTTGATGCGGTATGCTGCTTCAAGTGGCTTGGAAATGATAATCGATGTCCGGAAAGTGTACAAAAATGCACAGTGAAACATTTTAGTTAATCAGCAGGTCATCCAAAAGTGAGTTCAATGAAATTCTTGGGTTTCCACGAGAGAAGTTGTTCGTAAGATGGGGGTAATTTGTGACCAATAAGTTTGATTAAAGGCAAGCAGAAATTTTTTTCAAGTTCCTAACAGTTCATGCAGTCGTATGATTCCAAAGATGCCAGAAATGTTTGAGGACGGGCCGCAAGTCCACGCTGGAAGAGATACCTTTCACTGATTTACCGTTCAACCAGCTCATACTAACAGCTCTTACTTTGATTCTTTAATAAGGTTTAAAATTCAGCTTAATAAGTCTATTCGACTAATTTAAAGTTTTGTGTGTGAGAAATTCTTGAGAAATTTTGCTTGAGTAATAAAAATGTATGCAGCCTACGTCCGCCCCTTATATTAGCCTCCCGTGTTGCGGAGCACGCACTGCACATCTGCTAGTATCGGCCCTGCAAGTGAAAAAAAAATCTCTGGTTTTTTGTGGATGAGGGCAATTAAAATGAATCAAAAACTGCATCAGAAGGACATTTTAGAAGCTGTTGTACTTCTGTGGACCTAAGAGCACTTCAGCATACCAATGTAGACTGGACATTTCAATTTGACTTCACACCAGTTCATATACAGCCAAAAAGACAAGAGTGGTGCAAGGCGCATTGTTTTTGACATGATATCATCTTTAGAGTGGGCGCTCTACTCGTAGACCTCAATCCCATTTATTACACTGTATGGCCTGTTTTAGAGTCAAAGGTCTATCTTAAACTACACATAAGTTTGGACTCTCTAAATCAATAGCTTTATGGGGAATAGGATTGATTAAGGGACTTTCGGCCCTTGAATGAAAATTTCAATAAGCAGTTGCACCTCTGTTTACTTCAAAAAGCGGCCAGTTTTGAAACCAATTAATTTATTGATTGCTAAAGGTCTTCTCATATTATTATTTTTGTGTTTTGTTAATTTATTTATTTTTAATAAAGTTACAAGGAACATTGCTTGCGGAGTTTTTTTACTGCATCCTGTACATTTGGTTCGCACAGTTAACAGAAACATAGTTCTGTGACTAAAGTTATGAATTTTTATGAAGAAGGAAAATAAATTCTTTACTATAAGGATATTGGTTTAATTTTTTTTTGCCAAAAATATTAGATGTTTTCTAATCTATATGCAAATTATGTTATTATACAACAACTTGAATTATCAAAGTTACACAGTATTTTAACATACAAAGAGGGAGGGGAGGAGGAAATTGCATCAGAATTTAAGGATGAGAAATTTCTAATCACTTTTGCTGAAAATTTTATTTAAAACTTCCTGAAAAGTTGAAAAAAATAGTTTTTCAATTTTTCCGAAGTGGAAATAAACTCCTTCGGAAAAAAAGTTTTTTTTCCGAAATTTTCCGGGTTTTTTCCGACCTTTTTCATCTCTAATAACGACAAAAAGTAACAGCAAATATATTGGTAGCTCAGCCGGAGTACAGGACAACTGAAATTAAAAAAAAAAAAAAACACTCCGCTCAAAAATATTAGGGAGCTTCAAAATTCACTACCACACTATTCTGGTCCACACTACCAATGAGAACAGAAAAAAAATAAGCAGTAGGTACTAACACTAGTCAACACCAAAAATGCATCCAGCGCAAAAATAGCTACATCCAAAGAATTTTGCCTCGCGAAACACGAAAATCACCATACAAAAGTTGAGAATAGCTCTGGTTTTCAAGATACGGGGCCTTAACTAAGATAGTGAATTCTCACTAATGTGCTCTTTTTCCATACCAGAAAGAAACACCGCTCATGGGACTGACTCTCTTTTAAACTTCGAACCTAGGTTGGGATAGAAAATCTCACTACATGGAAACCGAAATGAAACCACAAGAAATTTCAATTCTTTGAAGAGAAATGCCCTAAATCAGCCAAAATTTGGAGTTCTAGGTAGATGAATCCATTTCTGCTTCCACCCATGCTCATTCTGCTGGGAATAATGAAGAACTTCTTGAAAACTGTGAGCAAAGACAATTTTCCAATATAATAGAGGGAAATTTCCAAAATATATTAAAGCTGAGATTAAGGAGAGAATTTTTAACAGCCCTTCAAATACGCGCAATTATGAAAATCAATGTTTTTGAAAAGAAGAAAAAAAAAAAAAAATTGTGAGGGGAGAAAAAAAAAAAAAAAAGAAGCCTTTAAGGGTATATTGCAATTATTTCTAAGCAGTAAAGAAGACGAGAACTAAAAGCAGTTGGTCAAACAATCCCTGCGGAAGTTCTGTGATGACCATTGATGAATGATGTGTCTCTGAAACTCGATTTTGTTCACTTCTTCCAGGATATTTTGTTTATAAACTAAAGCTATGAGCAGTGAGCACGAGGAAAGGTTTTTACCAAAGACATATTTACAATGGAACGCAGACATCAGGGTCAGTGGACTGAGTTAATGCTCTACAAATACTGCTGAACTGTTACAAGAGATAGTCCGTTGACGTACAAAAATCAATCGAAAAATGAAGCATTTACAGCAATAAGCCAAAAGCAACCACTGCTTTCCAAAAAATAAGTATTGTTAAATAAAACAGGACCTTTTTAAGAATATTTATTGCATAGAGTTTTTTTTTTTTCCTTTTTAACATTACCTATAAATCAATGTGTGGTTGCTGTGCATCTTTCTCCAGTGGGCTTTTATGTATCTTGGAAACAAGCGCTAAAAAAAAAAAAAAAAAAAAAAAAAAAAAAAAAAAAAAAAAAAAAAAAAAAAAAAAAAAAAAAAACACACTACAATATTTGTTTTTTTTACGACTCAAAATTAGTAGGAATTGACTATTTAAAACCAGGATGCAGATAAAAAATTATTTTTTGTTGACTAGTGTAATCAGTAAAAAAAAAAAAACCAGTCAAAATCAATACAGAGGGTAGTTGATAGGGATATTATAGAAGACAAAATAAGGTTTGCCAGAAAAGTGATAAAAAGTATTTTTAGAAATAATTTTGGTGACAGAAAGCATGAGAAGGATTTTAGAACAATGCGTGGGACAGGAAGTGGAATGTCCAACATTTCGTTAGTAGCCCATATAAGTTATACAAAATATTACTAATGGATACATTGGAAAATTACTAATTAACTGCAGCGGTTAAAGAAAAATGATGAATAAAGCAGAAAGTAAAAAGGTTCGAATGATATTGTACTGCACTGAGAAAAAGGAAGTTTGAGATTGATTGAAAGTTAAAAATTTGAAAATAAATGTAATTTCAAAAAAAAAAAAAAAAATGCGGTTTTATCACAAGTGCATCAATACAATGTTCCAAACTGCTCACCGTTCAAAATAACGGTCGTTCATTTTTTTAAGTGAACGAACGGATCCGTTCATTTTAAGGATTCGTTCTTTTTGACCCGTTTGTTCATGAACGACACATCCCTAATCTATAGGCTATATAACATCACGCCATGACTGTTAGGAGTGAAGCAGCAATACAAAATATTATGAAAACGGGAAAATTTATATTATGATACAAAATGCTTGAAACGCAGATTATGCGTAGCCACGGTGGCTCGACTTGAACGTTCTGGCTTCACGACCCAGTGGGCGTAGGTTCGAGTCATCCATGAGGCAAATCTCGAGGGTACGTTTCAGAGACAATCCCAAACGTTGCTAAAAATGATTTGTAAATATATATATATATACACGTTTCATTTTCTTATTAATTAACTTATAACATAAAGCTGAAGAGTTTTATGGTTCGAACGTGCTAATCTCAGGAATAACTGGTTCCAATTGAAAAATTCTTTTTGTGTTAAATTGCCCATTCATTGGCGAAGGCTATAGGCTATATAACATCACGCTAAGACTAATCGGAGTGCAGCAGCAATAAAAAATGTTATGAAAACGGGAAAATTTATATACACAGTCCACTCACATTAATGTGACCACCACGTACTTTCCACGTCAGAGTTAAATAACCAATCACAGAAGGCAGGTGCCAGCACAGTGCAGTTGAGCGTATATAAAGGGTGTGTGAGGACTTCGGAAAACATTTCAACTGTTGGCGTAATGCAGAAACGAAGCGATTTATCCGACGTCCAAAAGGGCATGATCATTGGCTTTCGGGCCGGGGTGGAAGCATTTCCGAAACGGCTGAGTTTGTGAACTGTTCGCGTGCCGCCGTGGTAAAAGTGTACCGTGCATGGCAAAATGGGACTGTCCAAAATCAACGACGTGGCAAATGTGGTGCACCACGGGCCATAGATGACAGAGGCGAACGACGGTTGCGGAGATGCGTTCGGGCAGATAGACAGGCTACCGTTGAGCAACTGACCACCAAAATGAACCAAGGGGCTACTAAAAGGGTCTCCCAAACTACTATTCAGCGAACATTGCTGCGTCTGGGCCTCCGAAGCAGACGCCTGGTTCGTGCACCTATGCTGACTGCTGTTCATCGACGACGAAGGCTAGAATTTGCACGCCAGTACAGCAGCTGGACGTCCACTGAGTGGCGACAGGTAGCGTTTTCAGATGAATCGAGTTTTATGCTCCATCGGACAGATGGCGTTGGCGTATAAGGCGTGAAACCTCTGAAAGGAACCACCCTGCAACCATTGCCGGAACGGTCCAAGCTGGAGGCGGGAGCATTATGGTCTAGGGAATGTTTTCCTGGCATTCTCTGGGTTCACTGATCATTGTGGAAGGCACGATGGATCAATACAAGTACGCATCTGTCCTTGCGGACCATGTCCACCCCTACATGCGCATTGTTTTTCCTCAGGATGTTGGCATCTTCCAGCAGGACAATGCGAGGTGCCATACAGCTGCCAGTGTACGTGCGTGGTTCGAAGAGCACCAGGATGAGTTTACCGTCCTCCCCTGGCCAGCAAACTCACCTGACTTAAACCCAATCGAGCATCTGTGGGACCATCTCGATCGAGTTGTTCGCGCCATGGATCCTCAACCGCGTAATCTAGCGCAGCTGGCCACGGCATTACGCCGGCTCTACACTCTCCAACGAGAGCACGAGACAAGACAAGGGGTAGAGTGTGGATGGGGAACTCGGCGCCTCTTGGTATCTCTCGCGAATGTCTCGCGTTGCCTCCAGTAAATGTCGGTAAATGGTTCCCGAGTCAAAGGAGCGCGAGAGGCTACTGCAGCGCCATCTGTCCGTCGCGCGGAATTTGCTTTGTTTTGGTTTTCAGAAAGCAAATCGCAGGTCGCCATGTCTAATAATTAGGTTTGGAACAACTCTTTGGGAGTTGAAATTTTTGGAAATTTTTCAAACAGAGCCTATAATTTGGAACGCAAAGCACACGGATCATAAAAATAAGCAAAAGGTTTGATGCATGGAATCGCATTTCTTCTGGCTGCTTCTCATGTAAAATGACTCCTTGTTTCCAAATACGACCACCTTTCCCCCATCTCGCCCCCCTTTTAGATTTTCCCCCACCCTTTCTTTAAATCAGAGCCATTTTTTTAAAACTTGGAGTGGGAAAAGAGCATTACAATAACCGTTAACATTACCCTGAATGACTAGAGATGTGCAAAGCTCAAAATTTTGTGCATATGTAGCAACAAATAAAACTTGCCCCCCCCCCCCCCAAAATTCAAAAAGGGGGGATTTTCTACAAAAATCTGTACGTGTAGGAGGAAAACGGAGATCATATTTGGATTCAGGGGGTCAATTAGCAGAAGAATCAGGCGGAATAGCCTCAGAATCATTTGAAAATTTTTTTTTGCTGCGCAGTGTGTTTTGGGGGGGGGGGGGAAGAGTGCCCACATGTTTTCCTTTTTGCCACATATGCACAAGATTTTGAGCTTTGGACATCTCTTACGGTTAATGTTTATAGTTAATATAATGCTCTTTTCCCCTTCCAAATTAAAAAAAAAAATGGGTCTGAATTAGAGGAGGGGTATGGAAAGTTCTAAAAAGGGGGGCGAGATGGGGGGAAAGTGGTCGTATTTGGAAACAAGGGGTCATTTTACCTTAGAATCAGCCAGAAGAATGTCTTTTCGAAAGAAAACCTGCGATTCAATCGTATGCAACGTGCCACATGCACAAGACACTTTTTTTTTTAAATTTCTTTTACATCGCGAAATTTTTTTTTGGATATAGGAGTCATTCATAGAAAAGTCTTATAACTCTCATTCTGCACCGAAATTTTTTTTACAAACATCTTTTTTAAAAAAGCAGAATAAAAAGATCGTTTTTCGTTATTTTTCTAATATTGGGGGGGGGGGATATACACCCCAAGTCCCCCTTTTTGCGATCGGTGTCCATAATCTTGAACTGTGAACTTCTCTTGCCCATCAAAACTATTATTAGCAGTTAATATAAAGCTCCTTTCACTTCCAAAAAAAAAAAAAAACCTGCTCTAAAACTAAGGAAATTTTTTAAAAACTTGGGGGGGGGGGACTTTAATAAAATTGGGACGCATAGGAGGAAAACGGAGGTCATATTCGGATTCAGGGAGTCATTTTACATAAGAATCAGCTGACAAAATGTCAGAAGCATTTCGAAGGGTTTTTTTTTTTTTTTTTTTTGCCGCACAGTGTAATTCAATGCTATGAAAATCATGAGTACAGATCTTTATATTTTATTTTTATAACTAAATTGTATAATATTGTGGCCATTTTTGGTTGTAATCTTAATTTTTAAATTCACATTTGTTGTCATAAAACAGTTTCATAAAAATAGCGGATAAACATATTTGTCAACCACCATCTCTTCTTCCTCGACTTCTTTTTTGCCTTCTTGGTGTTGTAAATGTGTAGGTAGTTGTATGTAAAAAGAATACAGGCACATCGCAAAATCTGCATCTACTTCGTGGTCCATTTTGTAAACAAACAAGCGGATTGACAGTTGAAACGCGCGCGAATGCTCGTGACATCACCGGCTTCTGCGTGCGCAAACACCTCGCCCGAGAGTGTGAACGGCTCTCTCGTTCAACGCTTCCCTCGCCATGACGTCACAGATCTCTCGGCAAAAAAAACCTCTCGTGCTTTTCAGGGAGAGTGTGGAGCAGGCATTAGAGTCGGCATGGCTCAACATCCCAGAGAACACCTTCAGGGACCTAAGTGACTCTCTTCCTGCACGTCTCGCAGCAGTCCGCTCTGCGAAAGGTGGTTTTATGGCTTTTGACATATGGTCACATTAATGTGACTGGACTGTGTATATACCAGTACTATGAAGCTGAAGAGTATTTGTTTGAACGCGCTAATCTCAGGAGCTACTGGTTCGAATTGAAAAATTATTTTTGTGTTGAATAGTCCATTTACTGAGGAAGGCTATAGTCTTTTTTTTTTTTTTTAATCAGATTGACTGAAATATTTGTAATTGCAAATTAAATGTTTAATTAATTGTTTAGTTCTATGAATTCCTAATAGATGGCGGGGTAGGTTATTTCTTTGAGAGGGCGCTGGCCGGCAGTTTCAATAGCTGCGAGGACCATGCCCATGCTACGCTGTTGTGATCAGCGACTATATTTTTGAATGCGTTTTTTTGCGAATGTCAGGTACATAATTTGATTTTGTAGGATTTTTCTATTGGGTTTTATTTTCCTTATTTCTTCAACGCTTGTGTTTGTTCTTATAGTTGAAGATAGTTATTTGCCTAAGCAAATAATTTGATTCGTCGTATTATTCAATTGTGATTGTTCATTATAACGTTTTTATTATAGCATTGCTTATTTAACGAAACACATTAAATTGCAGGGGAAAAAAGCCGCTTCACTCGCTAAAGGGCAGGGTTACGGTGGCGTGGTTGCTTGTCGCGTTAAGCGGTGAACTATGTAGTTGAAAGATTACTTTGAGTTTAAAAGCTACTGTTAATATTTTTATGTGTTTTGGCGAATAGTTTTAAATTCCAAAGAGCCTTTAATAGGCCTTTTAAAAATTAGTAAACACATTTTAGTTGAAGAAAAATGATCATCTCACATCAGAAGGGGGCGGGGGGGGGGGTGTTTTTTTTTTTTTTGCTCAACGAACTTTCTTTAACTTCTTAGCACGGGCATCGCCGTGCGGGTACTGCTAGTTACTGATAAAGTACTGCCTGTTCATCAAATACTTTTTTATATGATAGACTTGATTGATAGACATATGGTGCTCCCTTAAAGTACATTGCAACGGGCAACTAGTCTTGGAGTTTTAACACTGAAGAGCACTCTTTCAAGAACTTGAACTTCGATGAAGTTATAAATCATTTCGCAAATCAAAAAGCAAGAAAGGTTGCGTTGAAATAAGTTCTATATTGTGTATATGCATTGTTTTAATGTAGGAAAATTTGGGTTTGATGTGTGAATTTCTGTGACCTATTTTTTTCTTTTTGAAAAAAAAAAAAAAAAAAACAAAAGCAAGAAGTATTTTTGAATTAAAATTTTGATTGTTAGTTAAAATTACTTTTTTGGCATTTACTGTTGCTGGAATTATTTAAATAGTTAATTGTTTTTCTAGAAAGCAGTTTTAACTTTTTTCCCTTCTCTTTTTTTAGGGGGAGGGGGATGACAAAAGTGACTAGGGGTAGACCTAGACTCTCGGCGACCCTGGGAATGACCATCAAAAGGTAGAGCAGACTGCGCCATTAAAATTTCCAGGGGATTGTTTTTAGGGGTATTTTTTTCTCTTTGCTGTAGGTTCCCGTTCTTGAAGTGGGAGAGGCGCTCTGTGGTATTTGGAAGCGGGGAGGGGGGTGATGGGCACCCCTGCTTAACATATTTACAGTTCCATACTTCACAAAGTATGGCATAAAGCATCTTCCGAGGAACAAAATGGCGGCCGCCGTAGTTTGCATCTACTGATTGTTACGTTGTAGGTGAAGGTAGGGTGCTAAAGCAGAAGAAAAAACTGCTGGTTGTGCGTAGTTAGATTTGAAGTTGTTTTTATGTCCAGCGCAAAACATCTGACTTGGTGCTTTGAAGTAAAGATGGCCTTGAAGGCCTTGTCATTTGATGTCATGGTCAAGGTCGTTCCTGTTTCGTACGTCTTAAATAGAAAATCAAAACCGTGCTCAAGGAAGGAGAACGGTTTGAATATTTTGTTGCGGGCGGCCGGTTATCAGCTTCATTTGATATTACATGAGGTGTAGAAAGATCATTTAAAATTCGGTAGCATTTCAAAATTCTCATCTCACTTGAGATGGAACTGCATTTTTTGTATGAAGATGTGTATTTTTCAGAAGTTTTCAATTGGCATAGAACCTTCGTTAATTTTTTGCAACGCATTGATACATCGATAGCATATTTCTTTTTTATATTCTTTCTCATTGCTTTCTGGAACGAATCATTCTAATATATGAGGGAATATCGGGCAGAATGGAGAGTGAAATATTTATATAAAAATGGCTGTGTGTGTGTGTTCCTTATACAAATCCACAGTTTACGTCGCATCTTTTCTAAATTTGGCACAGAGGTCCTTTGATGCTCAGGAATTCAAATAGACACCATAAAAACCGCGAAACGGAATACTTACGCTTGTTTAGAACAATGACTGAATTTTTTTAATTTTTAAAAAATCCGAAGAGGTCTAAATTTAAGTTTTGAGACATAAAATTGCTTTTTTCTAGACGTTGACGGGAAATTTGACACTATTTTTTTTTAATACTTAAGCCTGTTTGTTGAACTTGCGTCACTTGAAACAACTTTGTTTTTCGAGTTAAACCGAGAAATCGTCGGGCAATGCAGCTAGTCCTAGTAGTAGAAAAACTGCACTTTTCAAAATGAACGAATTGGGTATTTATGTTGAAAAGCACCCTGCACACATCAGAGATGAAAATGTATTTTATCTTAGATCTTGCATTGAAATGGTATTTTCTATTTTGGCTACAAATTTTCACTTTCAAATAAAAGTTGAAAGTTATCACTTTGAAGCAAAGTGATAATAAAATAACTTTCAGATGAAATCCCTTTGATCATCTATACTAATTACACTGGTAAACAAAGGTTTTGTGACATGAAACATTTATAGTGTTTCTAAGGTAATTTTTGACGCTGACTTCAAATATCCACTTAGAATTTTCCCATCACTCAGTTTTTGAGTAATCATAGGTTTTAGGTTATTTATTTTTCCCATGTTTTCCTATACCACGTAATGATAACAACTAATCGACTGGTAAACAAAGATTTTGTTAAATGAGACATTTATGGTTTTTCTTGGGTTGTTTTCGACGCTGATTTCAAATATTCAATCAGAATATTTCCATCCCGCACAGTTTTTGTGTAATCATAGGTTTTAAGTGATTTATTTTTCTGGTGTTTTACTATGTGTTTGTAATGATAAAAATTCATAGTTAACAATTAAAATCTTGTCATAAAGACAAGAAATGTGGAGATGGGTAGTCAAATTTGCTGGTACTGCAGTGGTAACACGGTAGTCAATCTTAATAGTACCCCATTTTCGTGATATACGCTACCTGAATTGATTCATTTTCTGTGTTTTTATATTTGAGTGCAAACATGATGAATTCATAGATTTTACTCTAAGGAAAATGCTTTAGTATACTGCAATAGTATTGATTGTAATGGATATGTTTGTATTTTAATATCAAACAGATACTTGGTATTAACTCTTTCGAATTAGTTTAGAAGCAATATTATCGCATGTAGGGTTTGACCGATGGCATTTTTTGGTCGATGAGCCGATGCCGATTGTTTAAAGATGGCAGATGGCCGAAGGCCGATTGTTTTTCTCCAAATGACCGATGGCCGATGGCAGAAAAAAAATCAAACATAAGTATATTGCAAGATTGCCCGGGATTTAAAGGATCATTTATTCATTTCACTTTACTTCCTTTCTACGAATAGGGAATTGCAATCACAAAAAAAAAAAAGAAAAACAAATCAGTTTTCTCGACCTAAATTTCTATTTTACGATTACCAAATTTCATGTTCACAAGTTTTTTCGGTACATCTGTACATGCATATGTACCTAAGAATATATAGATAACCAAAATATCCATTTTGAACAACTCCTCAGTTAATTATCGCAAGTTCTCGTGTGATGTCTTCATGCGTGTAAACTTGCGTCACTCAAAAACGTTATGAAATAGTAAGTTGAAAACTCATACGTACGTAGTCATTGTTTTAAGCTATTTAAATCTCAGGCTAACTTGGAAATTAGGAAAAACTACTACTTTAGCAGGGTCGTGGGGCACTTGGAATAACTTACCGGAAGAGGCGGTAATGAACATGGGAGCGGATAGCTTTAAGAGGGCCATTGATCTACATTGGGGACTAATTAATTGACTATGACCAGCCTAGCTGGGCCCAGAGCCTGTTGCTGGTCGTCACATTTGTATTTGTAGTATGATTTAAAAGTTTGAGCACAAGCTGTATAAAACCTCCCCCTAAATAGTTTACATTACCGAAGCACATCGATAGTCACCCTGAACGACTATGCACTTCTGCCAACGTTCGTATAGATTTTGGAAGCACTCCTGGAAGCTATTTTTCGCAACCTCCTGTAAGGCCTCTTGCGCTGCTGCTTTAACTTCATCGTGGGGAAGCAGGCGATTTCCATGTTGAGGATGCACGCTTCGATTGGCCAATACTCTGATATGACAAATAAATAACATAACGTTTCGTCGGACTTAGCTACGTGTGACTTTTACCTATTCCCAGCAAAATACCATTTCCAGGGACGCTGCTTTCTTTCGTCAGATGAAGATGAAGATAAAGCTGCATCACAGGAGGTTGCGATAAATGGCATCTAGGAGTGTTTCCAAAAATTATATGAACATTGGCAGAAATACATAGTCACTCAAAGTGAACCTTTGAAGGTGGATGTGCTTCGGTAATATGAACTATTCTGGGTAAGGTTTTATACAGTTTGTCCCCGAACTTTTGGATCGTTCTACGCACAATCGGTATAGGGTGTAGTTATGCTTCTTCTATTTTGACTGCTGTATGATGAAAGAGAAAGAGCAACGAAAAAGAAAAAGAAACGAAGAAAAACAAAGACACTGTTTAATAGCCAATTGATTATTTTTTTTAAATTGAACATATAACTAAGATTTCAGTAATAATGTAATAATGTATTTATTTAGGTACACTGTACATAGTTGAAAAATATTAAATTATGTTGCTAAATCATTCAAAAAAAATGTAAGAATGAAAAAAAAAACAATGAAACAGTCAACAAATTACACAATGAAAGTGGAAAGATTGCACGTAGACATTTTTTAGTCATCAAATTAAACAAAAAGGGTAACAGATAAATTACAATATTAAATCATAATAGGAATATTTTTATAGTTATTTAAAATTTATGAATATAAATGTTTGCATTTTTCATAAAAGCTATAACAATGACATAACTTTTTTGCTGAAAAAAGAAATAGCCATGAAAAGAGCGAGGTTCTTAAAACGGAGCGTAATAGAAAATCCTTGAAACTCTTCATATATTATTAAAAATATGATGAAAATAACTTTTTTTAAGTAACTCGCAACATTAAACTTCGGCCCGCACTTCGACCTGATTTTTTTGCAACAGAACCGCTACCAACAACACCTCGGAAGAGTTTCTGAATCTACTTCAGCACTTCAGAAGAAAAAATTCAAAAGTCTCTCTAATTTCCGAACTATGTCACCATCAAAAATGTCTTTAATCAATTTCTTCCATTAATGCTCTTAACTCTTCCTAAACAATAGAAAAAGCTTATAAAAAAATCTCCAATTTTATGAATGGTGAGATTCAACTAACTCGGAAGTACAACTAGAGTTTAATTTCAGAACTAGGGGCAGGGCCGGATTAAGCCAGCGCGGGGCCCGTAGCAAATGTTTCCAAGGGGCCCTCGTTTTTGCATGATATAGTAAACAATAGCTCTTCTTCATGGAGATGGGAGGTGGTGCACTTATAACACGCATGAATACATAAATGTGAACATAATTTTAGAGCTTTACTACGGTTAGGACCCTCTTATGTTGCCCTTCGTCTTCCCGTTACTACACGTTTTCAACTTTTAATTCCAAAAACGCAATGTTTGGACGATATAAAGGGAGGGGGGTCCGGGGGTTTACCCCCGGAAAATTTTCAATATTTCAGTACTAAAAACTCACTTCTAACGACTCCTTGTGATATTAGGAAGAGAAGATTCGGAGGTCATCATTTGGAGAAACTGAAGTCAAAGAACGCGATTGCATCCTATCTCAGGTAAGATCAAAGGAAAAAATTTGGGTTCACAGCGACTCTCTCCCCCCCCAGGCAGTTTTTTAAAACTGAAACCTTAAATAAAACTATAGATTATCTTTAATGATGTTGCAGAGAGATGGAAGAGGGGTGTTCAAAGAGGTCCCATTGGAAAATTTTCGAGTTTATTACCTATTATTAATCTAAAAACACAATTTTAAGCAAAAATTATGGTAATTATATACTCTGAAAGGGTAGTGTTTTTATCTTCCTTGGTAATTTTGGGGCGGAGTTCACGAAAGCCATCCCCTGGAAATTTCTCGAAAGTGAAGTTGTGAAAACGTGATAGATTGAAGGCTATCGCGGGTTACGTTTCGGTATGGGATCGGGTTCAGGCACTCTCCAAGAAATTTTAGAAGTTGAAATCTAAAAAGTACATTTTGGACCATAGTTAACAATGTTGGAGGGGAAGAGGTACACTCCCATAGAATTTTTTCGAAATTATAGTCCAAAATACGCACTTGTAGGCCACCTTATTAGACGATGTTATAGGACGGGATCGAGCTCGGGATTACACCCGAGGAAATTTTTCAAAACTGCAGTTCCAGAAAGCAGTTTTAGCGGGTTTTTGATTGTGTTGAACTATTTTCTTCCTGAATTTTTCTGAATTTCAATTTCGAATAAAAAAGTTTTTGGTTACCTTTGGTGATGCAAAAGAAATGGGTTAGGTTCGGGGCATGAACGGCAGCTTTTTAGTTCCCTCACACCCAGAGCAAAATAAAAATAAAAACGATATTTAAAGTCTTTCTTCAACACATAATTATTTTAATTCATCAAAAAATAATATTCTCTTAACAATTTATTAATTTCGCTCACTATAAGTGTGAAGTCTCAGAATCTTTTTCTTCTCTTCTATCATGATCTCTTAATTTTGCTCATTGTTGTTTACAGTGCCGGATCTACGGGCTCGTGTCGCGGGGAGAGGGGGGATTTTGAGGGGGACAAATTGTTATGAAGTTAAAGCCTCCTTCTCCGGCTGTCAACAAAAATTGCTTAAATTTTTCGACCCCAAATACCGAAAAATTCCGGAGAAAACCCTTGAACCATCTCGATTTCAAAATTTCCAAAAAATTCCAAAGGAGGATACCCACCTACTTGCCTAACTTGTCAACATTCGGGGGAAAGGCTCCAAAAACCACCACTCTTTACCTAAAGCTAAAACTAAAGATAGCCTGCTTCTTGAAATAATTCAGTTTCTAACATTTTACGAAGCAAACCCGTATCCCCCCACCCCTGATAATGTCTCCAGTGAAAATCTAAAATCGCGTCAGAATTGTTTCTGGGGGAATTCCCTTTCTCTAATCTTCCCATATAGCTTGAAATCTTGTTTTCAGCTTTACCTCGGGACGATCCCTCAAACCGTTTCCTCTCAAAGATAGCCTGAAATTGACTTCAGTTTTGAACACAATTTCAGGAAAGAACCCCTTCCTCTATCCTCTATTGTTATCAAACAACATAAATTTTCTTTTTTTTTGTTTTAAGCTTGAATAGCTGAAAGTTTTAGGACCCTAACTCCCTTAAATTTCTTCACCCCTCATTGAGATGTCTTCTTTGTACAATATCTGTTTTCGTCGGATCTTTCACAAATTCGACACAGAAATCCTTTGAACAGTAAGAACTCGCATAGGTGGATTTTCGCCCATATGTGGGGGGTGGGGGGGGGTCCCCCCATGGAGTTTTTTTAATACTAATCCACAGTTTGCATCAGATCATTGCTAAATATGAAACAGGCTCTTAATGCTCAGGAGTTTACATGAGGGGTTTTCACCCCTTTGCGCTGGGGGGGGGATAGACCCCCCCAGGGCGTTTCGCCAGAAAATCTGTGAAACAGAATGTTTATTTTTTTTTTTTTTTTTTTTTACAATGACTGAAATTTTGAGATTCTAAAAAAAAAGGAAGAAATCCAAAGTTATATAAATTTAAATTTTGAGTCATAAAATAGCTCTTTGGGAAATTTTACTTTTTTTTCTTTTATTAAATGTTGATGTCGAATGGAGTTTTTCGATGTTAAAGAAATTATTGTGAACATAGGTGTCCTTTAGGTTTTAAGTATATAATCTGTGATAGTACAATGCAATTTTGATGTTTTTGAAGATTGAAACTAGAATTTTGCAAATACTTATTTACTTTATCAAGTATTCATTTAAATTATTTTTTTATAACTAATATCATAATTTTGATTTTTACTTTTTGAATTAAAATTATACTAATTGAACACATATTTCTACATTTTTATCCATAAAAACAAGATACGATTGACATAAAAGAACCAACCTATAAATGAAATTAACTTTTATTGCGCAATAACTTTCCTGTCCTACTGCAAAATCTAGAGTCCAGCAAAATCTAAGCAATTCACGACAATGAAAATTAATACAACAATAGTTCATATTCTGATAGTTTGTCCGAAAATGCTGCATTTTTTTTCTTTTTTAATTCGTAGATTTTTTAAATTTAATGATTTATGAACCACTTTTTTTCATATTTTTTTTTGCTCCATACTAATCAGTTTCGGGCTTGAAGTGAAGAGAACATGCTTGCAGCTTTACCGGCGACCGGCGATTTGTTTACGTGTTTGCCTCTTCCATGCTTTCGCTCATTCAATTTTTTTCCGCTATTATTATAATTTTAAGCTTTATTTTGTCTTTAAACTGCTTTTGCTCATATTAATTGAGCTACGGGGTTTTTTTTTTCTACAGGGTTTCTGTTGTCATGTGATTTCTTTACCATCGTATATCGCCAAATCGCTGGGCTTGTTAACGTGAAACACGTGCTTTAATTGCTAGTTAATTCTTTAGATATATACTTAATTTTCAGCTTCGTTATTTCGTTGTTTTTGTTTAATGCCAATTGAGTCTTTGATGTCCCTACTGTGCTTTAATTTTCATATTAATGTGAGGGGAAAAAAATCACACTTTTGTTCATGTGCAGCTTTTATTGCGTATTTTGGCAGTTGAAACATTGTTCGTTTTATTTGATATGTTCGGGTTTTTTCTTTTTACTTTTATTATGATTATTTTTATTTATTGCGTTATTTGCACGAAATTGAAACTACAGTTGACTGTGAGTAACTTAATGCATAGAAGTAACCTAAAGAAAAACGAATTTCACATAATAACACTCAAATATCAAATGTATAGTTAAAAATAAATTGAGCAATGTGCAAGTAGACAAGCATGGAAAGATAGACGCATGTTACTTGACTATATAGTGAAAAATGTAAATGAAAACTTGAATGTAAGTAAAAAATTTCTAATTAATAAGTAACCCGAAATTAAGAACAAAGCGGAGAATGAGTGAAAGCGTAGCAAGGCAGACGTATACACCATAGCTGAAGCATTTATTATCAGGTCGGTCCCCCTTGCCAGAAACCTATTGCATACGTCTTTCATTTTTTGTCAATAAGTATAAAAAAATAGCTTAAATTAGAGACATACTGAGAACTTGGTACTTCGGCTTACTTGGACAATTTGCCGAATACTCGGTACTCGGCCAAATTTTGATGAGGTACTCGGCCAATACCGAGTAGTTGTAAAAAATTGAATATTGTTCAAACCGGATTTTACAGTTAATAAAAAAGTGCAAGCATATAAAATACCGCAATCATTTACAATTCAAACTTTCAAGTAAAATTCAAATTTTGAGAATAATGAAGTCTGTTATGCTTCAATGGAGTAAATCTTATATTTTAAAGCCCCAAAGTTGATAAAACTTAATTATTAAAAATGGGGACAAAAAAGGTAAGTACAGAAAATATGAAATGTTTATATTATTAAATGGATTTTTGCTATTTCCAAAATTATTTATAAGAAGTATAAAAATACCTTTTCTTAAAAAATAAAACAACGTCAAAAGCACGAATGTGCAGGAACACTGCAAACACGTGTTTTGGCATTAAAAGGAATGCTTTTTTCAATGCACAAAATGTGAGCTTACGAATTTAAAGACATCCGACAAATATCCGATTTTTTTTACATTTATATTCTCGCATTTTATGCACTGAAAAAGATGTTCCTTGTAATACAGAAATACTTGTCTTGATGGCTCGTGGCTTAATTTGGCGGGTGGGCCCGCTGTTATCGGGGGCACCCCGATGGAAGTCATTGTGGCCTCCCAAAATATTCTTTATTTGGCAAATTTGGAGTCCATATAGCTGTTTAGGCCTAGAGTATCTTCTAATTATATTTAAGTATGTGCATGCTCATTTTTTATCATTTGGTAAAGTTCGGAGTTTCATTTTGTGAATTGACAACTTAACCATTCTCCTCCTAAAAGTTTTAGTTCGGGTTGCCTCTGACAATTGTATAAAGTTTTCACAAAAAAAAGGAAAACAGATAAAATGAAGAGAACTAAGGTGAGTATGCCAAATAATAGGGCAATGAGACCCCCCCCCCTCTTTTTCCCATGCAGGATAGCAAAAATTAAATTGTGACTGGGATCATGCAGCAGCACTAACTTTCACTTTAACATGCTTCGTTTATATCAAATTACGAAACTGGTAACTAATTTTTCTAGAAACACGCAGTTTACTTAATTACCAATACGTTATTTTTATAAGAAAATTAAATTACTTTTAATTTTAATTGAGTAATAATTTAGGTTTGCTCAGTGCTAGAATACTCTAGCGTAGTAGAGGCATGAAAATAAGCCCAACACGATTAAGACTTATTACTTTAACCAAATATCTAGCTTGAAAGAAAATTGAAAAAATCACACTCAATGAAGACTATTTTAGGAACAGCTTTTAATTCAAAAAAATAGTCTTAACTCCTATTATACTATCCCGACACTGAAAACCAACTGAACCTAAATTCAAACTGAAACTTAAAAAATGACAAACGCCTTTTCGAAAATAAAATCTCCATTCAGAAATTTCGAGAATGCGCTTTTAGTTCCATAAAGATAAATAAATTAAAATAGGTATCCCATGCAATGAAATGAGTGGGAACCCAAAATATTGTAAACCCCAATACCTGATAGTAACAGCCATTTAAGATTTAAGAATAGGAAAAAATGGATTAAATCAAAAGAGATTGAGAGAGAGAAAGCAATGCGAGAACTTTTCCTTTCCCCGTGGGGTGGGCTCCGAAAATTCTGCCCTTTGCCTCACTGAAACATTGTATAAGCAACGCGAGACGAGACACATTCCCCCCACTGCTTCTACTATTGCTATTGGATGAAGATATTTTTCGAAGGAGAGGAAGGGAGCCGGCCCATACACATTAGCGACCCTTTATACTAAGAGATGCGACACAGGCTGAAATAGCGTTTCTGCGCATACTTCCGAGTCGAAAAAACCGTCCAACTCGAATTGGCGAGGGCATCCGCGCCTGGAGCGTTATCGCTTGTTTGGCGCAGAGCAGCCAGTTTCACGCGGTCAAAAATGAATATTCCACGCTTAATTTTGCCGTTTATGTATCATATCGTGTTTTTTATTTATTTTCAAGGATTGATATATTTGGGACAAGTGGTATTTCACAATATTGCTCTTTAGTCCTTCGAAATAAATCTTCGGCTGGGCCGGATTTACCTATAAGCTAAACAAGCTATAGCTTAGCCCCCCCCCCCGTTTTGTTGGGGCCCCTTACTCCCGACTCCCAATAAATTGCATGATTCGTTCCTTAAAAAATTGAAAAGTACTTGAAAAGCCAGTACCTAAGGCATTTAATTATAATAAACAAGCAATCTGCTCAATAAATTTAGTTAAGAGAGTAGTTAAATCTAAAACAGCTGAATTTTGAATTTTTTTTGCCATACATTTTGCTTTGATACAGACTAATGAATGAATATATTTTAAACACTACGCAAATCAAATCTTGTTAAAGGTTTATAAAAAAATTTAATAATAATATTGAGGCAAACCTAACACGGCAGCGCTGCGTAGCCTTCACAATGTTGCGAGGTTATGTTTACGACCCCAACCATAGAACTTTTTATACACGTATTAAACACATTTAACATATTAAAAATTCATTAATATCAATATATGATATTTTAAATAAATTTCAGTGATGAATTAAGTTTCAACTACTTAAGTTTCAACTATTTTTTTTTTTTTTTTACTGGAGCATTTTGAATTCAAGCACATTAGCTTTTAATATCGTATGAGGAAGAAATCCGTAGAACTGAATTACAACGAAAATCGTTTCTTCGCTCAATTAAAATTTCATTCTGTAAAAGAATAATTGAGTGCATTATTTGTGCAAGTCATTTAAAAAAATTTCTATTTAAAAAAAAAAACCCCGTCGAACTGAATTACAACGAAAATCGTTTCTTCGCTGAATTAAAATTAAATTCTGTAAAAGAATAATTGAGCGCATTATTTGTGCAAGTCATTTCAAAAAATTTCTACTTAAAAAAAAAAAAAAATCTTTTTTTTTTTAATAAATTTATTTTTATTTAGTAAAAAATTATTATTGGATTTTAATTGGTGATAAAACTAATTGTGGCAGTGATAATACTAAAAGTTTAAAATGCGCTGACGAAAACGTTTTGCTTCCATCGGGAATCGAACCGACGCCCTCTCTACCCCTAAGCGCGTCCCTTATCCACCATGCTACATAGCCTCGAAAACTGAGGAACTAAGTAATGTTCATATACGATACTGCAAGCATCGTGTTTCCAAAAATAAATATTGAAATTATCAGACATCATGATAATTTTAAAATAAACGTCGGATTTATATGTACTAATATAGCAGCAAACCCTGCGAAAACAGGAGGAAATAAAAAGAACTAAAATGTTTTTAGAATGTAGAAGCCAATTGATTCAAAAGTTCACGCTATCAGATTTAAAAAAAAAAGGTCAAACGTACACTTGCTAATGGTTTTAAAGCAACAACTTTATTATATAAATCACGTAAAAGAGAATCCTTCAATTATCCAGCTTTGTTTGTTTGTAAATACAAACTTTTTAACATTGAGTACAGTAACCTGATTGGCGCGTGTTTAAATCCCGAATGTCGCCAAAGCATGCTTCTTTCATGAATCGGAAAATCCAGCATTAAAACTAATATTACAGGAAAGAAAACACTATGAATTTCGAAAGAAAGTAAGTTAACACATTAAAGTATATCCTAAATGTATCGGTTTGCCATCAAAGTCGAAAATATCGCTTAGGTTACAAGAAACAAAACCTTGAACGTAAGCCTGGCAAAACAAAACAATTTTTCACAAATTCCTGGGGAAATTTTCTCCTTAGTGAAGGCAAGATATAGGTAACCAACACGTCAAGGAATGTAAAACCAAAAATTAAATTGCATAGTTTTCCGTATTTTAAAAGGAATCCACCTTTTTTCTTTAAGCGCGTGTTGCGCGCAATGCAAATCCTATGGACGGGAACTTGAGCGTTGGACGGTTTTTACCAGTGACCAATCAGCGCGCAGTACAACTGTGTCGCATCTCTCAGTATAAAGGGTCGCTAATACACATCGTTCGGGGTGACGTCGCTTGCCGTTTTCGTAGTGCTCGCGGTTGGTAAAGTTGTGGGCCGTTGTTGAAATGGCCTGAAGGATCATTCTTAAAGCGCTGTCGCTAGTCAACAGAAAAGGAACACTTTTTTCTTATATTAGTGATTAGCAGAGTGCTAGAAACATAAAATCAGTTTCATACCTGATTTTATTTAAAACTGAAACACAAAAAGACATTTTTATATAATTTAACTATGCACAATTTATCTGGGTGGGCTCGGCCCATAGTGACGAGCCATCACTGACGTGTCTGCAGTGCTCTTGCACGTTTGTGCTTTTAACGTTGTTTCATTTGCTTTAAAAAATTATTTGTTTGCCGGACTAGAAGTATAGATTGATATGCTTGGTTTTAATTCCAACTTGATTAATCCTACCTTTAATGTATTTTTTTATTTTTACTCTAAAAAATGCATAATTAAATTTCAGCTGGAATTTTGTTTTATTTAAAAACTTATTTGGACATGGAGGTCTATACTACTATTCCAATCAGTTCATAATTCGTCATGTGTGTGTCAGTGGTATTTCTTAAAACACAATTGGAACTGGGTACTCGGCCGAGTAGTGAAAGGCCGAGTACTCGGCTACTCGGCCAAAGTGCTACTCGGTACGTCTCTACTTAAAATCAATTTTTTTTTCTGTCTTGGATCCCATTGCCGAGGTAGCATCTATTTTCTTCCTCTGTGACAGTTGTGAAACTTTTCGAGACTGCCCCAAATTTTTTAATTTGTATTCTCCGCAGGTGCGAATTAAGAAGGAGGAATAGATTGATTTCAGATATTTGCCCTTTTATAAATTCGCAAACTTCCGCCTTGTAACATCATGGAAGATCGTCTCAGATAAATTTTTAACTTCCATTCCTCAAAACTTATGTAATAGTGTACTCCCCCCCCCCGTTCCTTACCGTAATGTCTTCAAAGGCAGGCCCGAATTAACGTACCTGTCATGTGGGGAAGGGGGGGGGGGCACGCCTCTAAAATAGCAGTGGCCATTGTGCCATAGCATATTCTGGTGGACAGTTAGGGGCCCAAAAGTTACAGATCCAGGCATGATCAAAGGTGTCCTATTCAGTCGACTCTCGATAACACGAAGCCTTAAAACTTGAATATTTCTTTATCTCGAGGATTTCACTCAGTCCTAAAATAATTTAGTTTTTTCAGTACAAAGTTCTCTATATCTCGAATAAACTCCTTTTAAGTTGGAAAGTTCTACGAAAGCTTTGTTTTGTCTAATGCGTTAAAATGCATTTAAAATAAGAAAAAAAAACAAGATTTTCTAATCAGCTTGTGTGAGGGGATAATTATTTTATATTAGTGCTCCTAAAATGCACACAGTGCTTATGAAATCACTACATTCCTAGATTTTACACAATTGCAGCAAGTACCGTGTGCAGCAGAGTCAAAAAACTTACCCTAATGTTGAGTAAACGATGGCCGAATTTGGAAATGCCAGGAATTCGGGAATGGGGTTTAACAACAGTATTTTCACCCTACTCGATGTGTTTCTGAGAGTCTGCCAAGTTATCTAGTTCTGAGACTCTACTGTATCTCTTTTACATACAAATGCTTCTACTTTATGCTTTAAAAAGTAAAAATATATTGCTAAAAAATGTTAAAATTTTAATCCGGATTCTACTTTCATAATATCTTATTTATGCACTCTTTTTCAAAGCACGAAAAGAGTTGATTTTCAAAAATTTCACATTAGCCAAGAACTTATTCTTACAGTAAGAAAAGAACTTATTCACATCAAGCATCACGCTGAAAATTCAAAAATATCTGCAGGAATGAAAAACAATATGCAATTGAAAGATGAAAATAAATGACAATCCCATTGGCTTTTTTTCCAATCATATATCCATGACAGCAAAAGGGGAATTTTTTGCATTAATTTACCTATTTTGAAGATAATACTTAGTATGGATATTAATTAACAATTATCAGGCAATGCACATATCTACAGCAAATGTATGTGCGCACAACATGTGCCTCTGTAATATCTATGCATATTCATTATAGGGTCAAAATACACCATTATCACTTGCCCGTTTGGAACATGTAAAAATGTTGATAGAAAATGGGAAGCTCGGGTAATTCTTATCTAAAATTATTCATAACTGTGGAAATGTAGTTTACACAACATGAAGAATGTTTCAAATATTTGTAGGTTTTCCTAAAATTTTGTTGATTAAGTTGGTAAGTTAATTTAATTGTTTATTTTATTCTGATTATTTATTTATTTCATTTGGTTGATTCTGAACTTGATTTTAGTAATTAGTAAACTATTGATAGTCACGCATTTAAAAAAGAAAACTGCTAGCTTTCAAATGAATTAAATCTTAGCGTCTTTCTCTGTTCTTAAAATAACATATTTTTAAAAATAAATTTAAAAAAAAAAAATGCAGTAAATAAAACCAGTTTAGCAGGTTCCTTTGTTTTGTAAAATCAGTATTTTTAGTAATTGAGAGATTATTGTGTATTATATCAGATATTTCAAGGAAAAAATAATAAATTTGCTTTCATGAAAATTCCTACCTAATTTTTGTATGATTTGTTGAAAACCAGAAAATGTTCATGAAATTTATTATTTCTGTTTTTTAGTTACAATTAGAGACGTACCGAGTAGCACTTTGGCCGAGTACCGAGTACTCGGCCTTTCATTACTCGGCTGAGTTACCAAGTACTAATTACGTTTTAAGAAGGACCACCGACACACGTGATGAATTTTGAACTTATTGGAATAGTTGTATAGACCTCCTTGTATATATAATAGTTTTTAAAACTAAATTCCTGCTGAAATTTAATTACGCATTATTTAAAAAATTTTGTTTATGTCAAAAATTTTACAAAAAAATTATATTTAAAATTAAAAATACATAAATAAAAGGTATGAATCAAGTTGGAATTAAAACAAATTATACCAATTATAGTTATAGTCTGCCAAACATAAATAATTTTTAAAAGCAAATAAAACAAATGTGCAGGAACACTGCAGACACGTGTTTCTGCGATATAAGGAACGTCTTTTTCAGTGCATAAAATGTGAGCTAAAGAATGTAAAGACATTTGACAAAAGAATCCGACTTTTATCGGATGCCTTTAAAGCCACGAGCTCACACTTTGTGCATTGAAAAAGGAATTCCTTGTAATGCTATAACACATGTCTGTAATGTGCTTTTAACGTTGTTTTATTTCCTCAAAGGTATTTTTATAATTCTTATAACTAATTTTTGTTTGTAGCAAAAATCCATTTTTAATATAAAAATTCCATATTTTCTATACTTACTTTTTTTGCACAATTTTTAATAAATAAGTTTTATTTACTTTGGGGACATTAAAATAGAGATTTATTCCATTGAAGCATTACAAACTTCATTATTCTCAAAATTTAAATTTGACTTCTATAAATGATTGCAGAATATTATATATGCTTGCACTTTTTTATAAACTTTAATATCTGTCTTGGACAATATTCAATTTTTTGCAACTACTCGGTATTGGCCGAGTATCGGATCAAAATTTGGCCGAGTACCAAGTACTCGGCAAATTGGCCGAGTACCGAGTAGTTACCGAGTACTCGGTACGTCTCTAGTTACAATAGTAGTTCAGCTCATTACATTTCGCTTTAATTTAATGTGCTAACTGTAGTTCATGTGGTTGAAATTTTATTTTTCACAAAATACTAAATTTCGGTATTCTTGTGAAAAATGCATGTTTTTTCTACGAAATTGTAACTCATGAGTCATGGAAAGTTGCAACTAAAGTCATGGATTTCCAAAACTCTAAATGTAGCAGCCTGCACTTGCATGATTTTCAGTGCCTCTGCATACATAAACACATGTGATTGCCCTACATTATTATTGTTTATCTTGTCTGATCTAAAAATTTGATAAAATTTAGGTTTATGATTAAAGGAAGTATATACACATGCAAAATAACCTCTCCCTCCCTGCAATATAGTGCTCTAATTTCGCTAAAATTTGAATGATTAAACATCGCTCTTTGTAGTGACGCTACTGAAATATATACAGTGGTGTTCCCATAGGGTATACTTCATATATGCCGTATACTCACAAACATTTTTTAGACATATAGTATACCCTCAAATTGCATAAATTTTCATATTATAATATACTATGTATATGATCATGTACACCAATTGTGGGTAATGGATTACTGGAAGTATAACCTCAGAAAAATTGATGGGAACATCACTGAATATATATACAGTGGAGCTTCATAATTCGTCACCCCCAAGGGAAATTAAAAACATGTTGATTCAAGCGGATGTCAACTTACTGAGGTTCCATAATTTTAATTCCTGAAGAGTTTATGTATCACTTTTACTTACCAAGGCTGCAGAGTCAGAGACTGACAGATTTTAGGACAAAAGAGTCGGATTCAGGAGTCGAAGGTTTAAAATTTCAAGCGTCGGTTATTTTCTCCCGAAGCCCGCAACTCTGCCACTGCTCGCGGAGTCGTAGTCTAAGGGTATGAAATTTCCAGAGTCGGAGCCGGTCATTTTCCCTCCCTACACCACAGCCCTGTCACTTTCTAATGCTTAACATTTTCATCATGGAAACTAATTCCAGTATATGAATTTTCTTATTTTGAAAAGTACATAATAAATCCATAATTTTTGAAAAGAGATAATAAAGATTTTTGTCAGTCAGGTCTGAATTCACACCCCCAGGGAACATGAAAACATGTCGACTGAAGCGGAAGTCAACCTACTGAGGTTCCATAATTGTAATTCCTAAACAGTTTCTGTATCACTTACCAGGGCTGTGGAGTCGATGACTGACATATTTTGGGGCAAAGGAGTCAAATTTTTAAAACTTCAAGAGTCTGAGTCAGTCATTTTCTCCCAAAACCTGCAACTCTGCCACTGCTAGTGGCGTCGGAGTCTAAGGATCTAAAATTCCCAGAG
Organism: Uloborus diversus; assembly: GCF_026930045.1. Lineage (NCBI taxonomy): Eukaryota > Metazoa > Arthropoda > Arachnida > Araneae > Uloboridae > Uloborus > Uloborus diversus. Next base: position 19,046,315 of record NC_072733.1, on the reverse strand, counting down.
TCGGGGCCGGTCATTTTTTCCCTCTACTCTGAAGCCTTGTCACTTACAAATGCTTAACATTCACATTATGAAAGTTTATTCCAGTAAATGAATTTTTTAATTTTAAAAAGTACATAATAAATTCGCTATTATTTTTTTTAAAGAGATAAAACAGATTCTTGTCAGCCACGTCTTAAGATAAAGTCCTGCTCACCCTTGTTTGAAAAACATGTCATGGTGCCACCTTTCTCTAGAGGACATTTATCTTACCTTAGCCTTTTAGAACTGCACTAACAGCACAGAGTGGTGGCTGACTACCCTGGATAAAAATGGAATTCTCTAAAAGAGCTTCCCAAAAAAGGATTGACTGACCAAGAAATCACAGCGTAAGGTTCTGAGAAAAGGTCAGTATGAAAGAATGTTGAAAGAAAAAATTGTGGACTAGAATAGCAATTGGATGTTGACTTATAGGGGTTTCCTGCAAATGTGCGTCAAGTTAGAGAGATTTTAGCCCATTGAAATTAACATTGAGCCAACCATAAGGAAAATAAATATTGAGCTACCAGGTTAGTCGAGTTATCCATAAGTCGAGTTTCCAAAGTTTCACTCTACATGAAACTAAAAGTTTGAAATCTCTGGCAACTGTCCACATGAGACAGTGAAAGTCAACATTCTCTTATTTAAAGCTTTCACAGTAATATATATTTAAATGTGTTTGGGAATAAAGAAATTGTAGCACAATTAAGTCTCAGAAGTGTAGAGTTGATGCTAAATATCTCATATCAGAACAAAAAATTTATATTGTGTGTGTATTCTTATATAAACTGCCAGCCCCGCTTAAACGGGTATCAGATAAACAAATACCCCAAATATGAATAAAACCTTTTGGAACCGAATACTTCCCCACTGAGGAAATGTCAAAGATACACGCTTAATCGAACAATATTGATCAGTTTTCACAATATTTTGCTAAGAAATTTTTTAAATAATTTAAAAATTAATTACGCATGAACAATTATTCATGTAAAAATATTAAATTATATTTTTTGCATACAACAGATGAGGTTGTAAGTTGCATTTTTTTCCTTGCGCCCTTCTAATATATATTTAAAATTATTATACCTATTATTTTGTCGTTCACTTAGCTTGTTTCAATATATTTTTACCAAAAACATTACTTCCATTATATAGTTATTGATTCATTATTATTACGTTTTAAGACAAATGTTGTCAATTTGGTATGATAAAGAGTATTTCCCCACTTAATCAAATAATATTTCTTGGAACTGACAGTATTCAATTAAGCAGGGCCGACAGTATATATATTTTCAAAATCAGAGTAGAGCAAATATATATTATAATGTAAAAAAAATAAAAATATTTCAAGATTATTACTATCTTCCCATTAAATTATATTCTTCCTACTCTAATTGGAAAAATATTCAGGTGCATACCACTTCTCAAATAGCCAATGAAATACTTTTCACAACAAAATTTTCAACAATATAACTAACTGTTCTTGAAGTAGAAGGGATTTCTGTTGTCAATTTATATTTGAAATACTTGACTTATGACCATTATCCTAAAAAAAATTAGTACCATCTACAAGAAATAAAAAAAGTGTATCCTATTCATAACACCAATGAATTAAAAACACATTGTATATGTTGTCCTACATCAGTACGGTGAACATCATTTTACTCTAAATTAAAAAATCTTATTTCAAGGTATCTGTTTTTGCCAAGCACAATGAAAAAAAAAAAAAAAAAACTCTAGGTTTATTCTTCTGAACTAATTTCAAGTACTACATTCAAAGTTATTTCTAGTAGGAAATTTTTGTTATGACAGCATCTCATGTATGTAGATTAAAATTTCAAATGCTTCTTATGCTTTTATTTGGATGATCTACGCACATAATCAAATCATTATGCAATCATTAAATACATTATCATTATGCATTTTTTAGGGAGTTTCAAATCATTTGGAACTATGTTTTAGCCGAAAGAGTTGTAAGATTTTCTTAATTACTGTATTTTTCAAAATAAATAAATAAAATTTTCTGAAAAATTAATTTTTAAAGAAAATCTTCAGAAACGCTCACCTTCAGAAAATCTCAAGTTATTTGGCCCACTTTAAGCCTATATATTCTAAGAAAACCTTGAGAATAAAAATTTGAAGATTTTCTTCAGACCTTTTTACAGAAAATCTACAGATCTTAAGTCTCTAGATTTTCTTAAGATTTAGGCTTAAAAGTGGGCCAAATACCTTCAGATTTTCTCAACTTCAGAACATTCTGCAGAAAATCTAGAGATCTTCAGTCTGCAGATTTTCTTAAGATGTAGGCTTATGAAGTGGGCCAAATACCTACAGATTTTCTCAACTTTTTTTTTTAAGTTTTTTTTGAGATCCTTTTTAGTGGGGTACATCCCCTTAAATATTAATGATTACCCCCTAGAAAGAAACTCCCCTAAAAAAAGAGAGGAAAGACCACCAAAATACACCCTGAAAATTTGAATAACGTCGCGGGGGCGGTTGGGGGAATAATTTTTAATTTCGAAGAATGAGAAGTTTTGCTAAATGTTTCTCAACAGAAACTTTTTCCGAAAATTCATTGCTTGTTCGTCTTTCTTCTGAAATGCATCATTCATTAGTTCAATAGCATTAAGTAACAACACCTCTTGCAGTGATACTTTTTTTTGTGTTGTCGATTGAATTTTTTTCACTGGTATCTGCTGTTGTTTTAAAACATGACGCTGTCATTTTATTACATGAATTTGTCGGTTCTTTAAGCTGACGAGGTTTTCTCCGTGCGATCAATATTCATGCTCAGTTTTTTTTTTTTTTTTTTGTTTTGTTTTGTTTTGTTTTGTTTTGTCCCTGCATATGCTAGTTTGTCATTTTCGACAAAATGCTTCTGCAATTTAAAATTAAAAAGAGATGTATGTACATGACAATTCAAACTGTTGTCCGTTTTCAAAGACTGTTTTAAACTATTTTTTTTTTCCACTTTATTGTGCTAAAGTTCAAAACTCAAAAAGAATAAATTAAAAATATCATTTCATAAGTAATTTTTTTTCTTTGGATTGTTAAAAATCTTTGCATCTCTGCATGGTGCTCTTTTAAAGCATTTTAGTTATGCAATTATTTTGAGAGTAGGAGCGAGTGGTAATGAATATCAGGCCGTTACTAGTTTCTATAAATGTACTTAAAAAAAAAGGTATGTTTTTGGATGAATAGCAATACAAAAAAGGAATTCAGTCATGAAGGGGAAACTTGATTTTACAAATTGGGTAAATCAAGAAATATTATAATTTATCGAAAATGAAAATTAATAAAGAGTAATTAAGATGAAGAATTTAGTGCTGATATAACATGAGACATGACATTAGTGATTAATTGATTTCAGTCCTCAAAATCAAAAGATTATTCGAATTATGTTTACGCATTTGTTTTGTACTTATAGTATTGCTTGTTTTGTTTTGCTTTTTTTTTGCATCTCACATCTCAAATGTCAAATTTTATACGAATTATGCATTTGTAATGAAATTGGCTTATGTATGCTATAAAGTAACTGCTACCATGAAAATGAGTTAAAATATCATGTTTTTTTTCTTAATGTTTGCAAGACATATTTTTTATAAATAAAACATAAGTAATATCTAGAGTCCTTAAAATCTATTTTTAAAGTCTGATTTTTTTTTCAAATCCTATATTTATTTATTAGTAACATGATCATGTCATAGCAAATATCTTGGGGGAAAATACAACCAATCGAACTCTAACTCATCCAGTGCACCTGATCGCCTTTTTGCAATACGTAATAAATAATATCATTTTAATAACACTGAAACTATTGGGAAAAGCTTGAAATTAAATTATTTGAGAAATCATTTTTTATGTATGGATATACATTTAAAATTACTGTTTTTTTTTTGTGACCATTATAAGGAATAAATGAATTGATTTGATTAATCAATAAAACTTTTGCAAGAAAACTCAAAGATTTCAGTTTAAAAGAAGAACAAATAAATTTCTTGACCATGTCCAATTTCCCCTTGCCTCCTTTTTTCATTTAAGAATTCCTTTTTTTTTAAAGTAAAATTAAAATTACAAGTTTTTTGTTAGCATAAGAAAACAAGAGAATTTTTCGTAATGATATTTTTTCCTCCACATTCTTAAATCAGGATCTAATTTCTGAAAATTTATTTCAGAAATTCTCGCTGTCCAAAGTGTTATATTTTTTAAGTATATATATAGCAAAAACGAACATTTTAAACGTTGATATTCATTTTCATTGCATTGTTGTCTTAAAGTTTCGAGAACTTTTTGAATGTCAGATTTTGTTTTTGAAAACTGACGCGACCGACCTACACAGAGCCGTCATAAAAACTACCAATCATATTAAAAACAGAGGGACGATGAAAAAAAAAAAAAAATAGTTCAAGGACAGGCTTGATCTTAGTAGTTTTTACTTTTTAACCGACTTCAAAAAGGAGGCGGTTATCAGTTCATACCGTATGTATGTTTTTTTTTTGTTTGTCCACTCATAGCGTCTCACCTAGTGAACCGATTTTGATGATTCTTTTTTTGATGGATAGGGGATGGCTCAACTTAGGTCCCATTACTTTGTTTGACCATATTTGTTCTTTATAAAAAAAGTTATGGGCAAAAAACAGTAAACTTTATGCAATTTCCCTATTAAATTGTAGCGAACTTCGCACTTTTCATCCGTGGATAACGGTGGCTCAGTGGTAGAATTCTCGCCTCCCACACGAGCGACCCGGGTTCAAATCCCGACTAGGACAAAGTGAATTTTACTAAAATTTCGTTTCTACTGTTTCCCGTATTTTCTCGAATGTTCTATTAATTTCTGTATCTTTCCAAGTCGCTTGAGTATTCGCTTCATTTGGCTTTCACATTGTCTTCGCTATCTTCATCTACGCGACAGCATGAAACTCATTGTTATAAAAGTTTGGTGCCATATAAGAGTAACATTAATAGTAATTGTAATGATAATTTTGAATAAAGGCTTTTCTAAAGCAATACAGTGATATAGGGCCGAACTTCTTACTAGGTAACTTCTTACTTTTACTGAAATACCTACATTTACACTAAAAAGAATGAAATAAAAAATTTTTAAAAAAAATAGAACCGACTTCAAAATTGCTCTAAAAAGTGAAAAATAATTTTATTCTTTAAACACCATCGATAATACTTTTAAACATAATTTTTGAAGTTGGCGCAAAAACAAAAGTAAAATCCATTGTAACCATGCTTCGTTCATATTTTTATCAAAAAATCATCCAAAGTTAGGAACGAAACATTTATATCGTTACTCAAATATGCTGTCATCAATGCGTAATGCATTTGGTAGTGAAGAAACTGGGCCTGATTTAATTTATAGTTGTGACTGAGTTATGGCTGTGAATGGTTTTATCGATCGTTTTTGCGCCAACTTCAAAAATTATGTTTCAAAGTATTATCGATGGTGTTTAAAGAATAAAATTATTTTTCACTTTTTAGAGCAATTTTGAAGTCGGTTCTATTTTTTTAAAAATTTTTTTATTAAAATAATAGTTTTCAATTGATAACATAAGACCTTTCAACTTATCTGAGTACGTTGTTTTTTTAACCATATGTATTGTCGAAAATTTTGCAAATTTTCATTTCGCAGCACATAGATCATAATGCCATTAATTATGAATCATAGATTGTAATTCTATAATTTAAGATTATACATGAAGGAAAATATTTTCGCAATAAAAAGGAAATGAAAACTGAAACAAGTAACCTACTGTTGAAAAGATCCTTGACTTAATATATCCAATTTTGCTGCCGCTTCAAAATTACTTGTTCACTAATGCAAAAATCTGATCCAAATGACTTCGATTCATGCAAGTAACGGCAATTGGATCTCTGTAGTCTAACTGCATAAAATTTATGATAGTTGTCCTCCCTTGTCCAACAGAAATCCACTGCTACGAATCCCCCAGGACCCAAGCATCGCAGATCCTTATCGATATAAAGCATCTTAAAAAGCGCTATTTAAAGCCATAAAACAAGTGTGTTGTCTACATGTATGCTCCCTTTTTTTCTGCTTACCAAAAGATAGTTAGTCAAAAGCTCTTGCACAGTACAAGAATGCTTCCAAAGACCCTCATAAAATGCTTTAATGGTTAGAATCTTTAGCTTTTATTCTGTGAAAAAAAAAGTGCTGTTTATTTTTTAGGCTTTATACTATCCTGATATGTAAAAACTAACTGCAGATAGAAAACGAATAAGGTTACTTCGATATTTCTCACATTACATTTCTAATATAGTCTTTCTTGACTCTTATTAATATTTGTAATACCAGTAGCGTACCTAGCATGGGTGACACTCGGAGCAGTAATTAGTGATATGTCACCCCTCCCCCCTTCTCCCTCTAAACGCAAAAAAAAAAAAGTTTTTAAATTCTATGTAAACATGAAAATATTACAATTTTCAGAAACAACTGTATTTGTGAAAAACAAAATTTTATGTGGGATAATATACATAAGGCAAATAAAAACTATGAATGCTTTTTATGTAACTTACCCAAGACGCATGTGTGCGTCGAGAGATCAAAAAAGTAAGGGGGTCTGTGAAATTGTTGGCCTCGTAATTACTTTGAACTTATTTTACACACATGGAAAGCTAATGGGTTTTCAGTTTCCTGTTATAAGAGGTCACTACTAGGTCTAAGTATTGACAATATGAACCTAATTCTGAGTATAGTAGTACGTATTGATTCCATGGTGTGGGGTTTGAAATATTGGGGTATGGGCGGGCCTATCCCCTGTAAAATTTTCAAATTATCTTAAAAATGCATTTCAGCTTCACTTTTATCAAAAACTTGTAATTCCACTTTGGGTATCACCCCCCCCCCAGACCGTCAAACCCGAGGCGGACACCCCCCCCCCCCTTTCGCGACGTCACAAGTAATAGCTTTGCGTTTTACTTATTAACAACATCGTTATACATTCCTTCTTCAAACTCAAACTTCGTTCCGCTCATAATGAATTGCATTGTTTCATTGATGCAAAGTTTATCAATAATAACCTTTACAAGTCAACAGGATAGCGAGGGGTAGGGGGCGCGGTATCGAGCTTCATCTGAGGGAAAACACAGATTAAAAAACTTCCCAAAATGATATAAAGGCAGCATAAAATGTAATAATATTATGATTTTATGCAGGAATTCAAATATTAATATTTTTAAGGAAGTATTGTAGCTTTTACATAAGGGCGACAACCCCCCACCGCCAGGGCAATGACGAACCTCCTCCAAATACAACGCAGCGCTCCCCCTCCCGAGAACATGACCCCCAAAATGAGATTAAAAAAATCTCTTAAGTTAACTCCTAACAATTTCAATGCCGAAGGTTATACCATGACCCCCTTCCTTTGTACACACATCTGGCTAAAAAGACAGTGAAAGAATTAAATCCAACTAAAAAAACTGGAATATGTTTTGAACACAAAGATCTTGAACTTGTAATGATTTTAATTGACAAAACTTAGTTTAAAATCGAAAAATGTTTTATCTTTAAAATTTTTCGGCATCTTTATTGTGTTTAGTCCAGTAATTCCTCAAATGTGCCCAGGGGAGCCCTGCAGTCCTCCTAGGACCACATTGAAAATTAACTATTTTTTCTCAATTAATTTAGACTTATTATTTGTGAAACTTTTTTTTTTTTTTTTTTACAGAGCCTCTGCAGGATAAATAAGGGCTATTCAATGCAGATACACAACTCGTATTTATTTTTGACTGCCAGTTACAAGTCATACTTTTATTTTGGGAAGGGCGCTATGCGAATATCTTAGTTCCAAAAAGGGCGCCATGACTCCAAAAGCTAGGAATCACCGTGCAGTCTTGTCCTAAAAGTTATTTTGTGAAGTGACAAAAAATACGACGTCTGACTTCTGCCATCGTGTTCATCCATCCACTAAATTATTGCTTTTATGCGGCTTATTTCGACATTACACAATTTTTAATGCGCAGATTTCAAAAATTAACATTATTTGTCTTCTTGCTTCTATTGCACTCATGATCGTTAGCAGAACAGGGAGTCATGCTATTAGTCCAGTCAAATTAGGTCGAAAAAGGGCCGAACCTGGACATTCAAAAAAAAGAATGTGCATCTATACCAAATTGTTCAGTATCATGAGGAGATAACGTACCAAAAAGTCCCAAGAGTTTGAGCGTCGGGTTTGGGAGTTACAGGGGGGCAAAGAGGGGGCTCAAAATGCAGATTATTGATTTATTTCAGCTGTGTCTCCAACACTACTCCTTTTCATGAAAGGTTAACTGAACAAAAGTTGAATATGGTACATATAACTAATGTTACAAGTAATATTTTTTGCAAAGATCTGTCTTGGGGGGGATGAGACATACATTGTACAAATGAAAAAGCTTCCTTGTTCGTGTTTTATTGTTTTTAAAATTACATTTTTTGAGTACATTCCCTTTGCTTCCCCCTCCTTCCTCCCCCCCATGTTAATGAAATGACGGGCTTAATCGGGTCAAAATACAAATTTTTGACGTGTTTCTCAGACATTTCAATGTCTATTTCTGTTTGGGAATTATGGGGGGGGGGCAAAGAGGGGGCTCAAAATGCAGATTATTGCTTTATTTCATCTGTATTTCCAATGCTATTCGTTTTCATGAAAGGGTAATTGAATAAAAGTTGAATACGGAACAAATTACAAACACTGCAAATGCTATTTTTACACACATCCGTCATTAAGGGAGGCGGGAATTGCCCCCCTCCCCTCCTCTTCGGATTTTCAGATATATACATTGTACAAATGCAAAAGTTTCATTGCGGGTATTTTATTGTTTTTTTTATGACATTTTCGAGAATATTCCCTTTGCCCCCCCCCCCTCCCATGAGTAAATGAAATGACGAGCCTAATCATACGTATCTCAATCCAAAATAACGTTGACACTTATTTGTTCATCGAATAAGAAATAAATTCTGAAGTGCATTCTCTTTGGATTTTTTTAGAGCTGTGCTATAGAATATGAAATTTCATAGATTCATTCTTGTGGATGGATATTATACTAAGAAACTTAATAGTAATCCTATATTTGAAGTTTTTTTTTTTTTTTTGGTTTTAGGTTAAAATGGCGTAGAGATGGCATTGAGATTTAATTCTCCTGTACGCAGACTCAAATCTGTGTACCCGCAGACTCAGCAATGCGGGATCTGTTGGGAAGGGAGTAGGGGGGAGTTAAGACCACTTAGGTGGTTCCATTGCCTAAGAAACCAAAAAACTTTAAGAAACTAAATAAAAACCAATACTTCAAATTTAAAAGCTGAAAATGTTTTTGTAATATTTTAGTAAAAATTTGAGAAACTATAGAAACTCAACACATAGTATTACTTATGATCTTTAGCGAATCTTAATTAATCAAAATTGCTTAACAGGAGTCACTAAATTTTGAATTTGAAACAAATTCTTTTTAATAATAAAATAATATACTATGCACAGAAATAATCATTAGGAATCCTCTAAGTTTTAAAATATAGAAACGAAAGCACACACACATCGGTTCTAAAAGTTTGAAGGACAAAAACAGAAAGAAAATTGGGTGATCTAACGATTGCAGTTTTGCAGTGTACTGCTTTGTACGTCTATCTTTGGGTCTCAGTGTGAATCGGATGTCGGAATCAATGTTGAATGTATAGAAAAGGGGTAGTTTTCTGAAATCTGAAAGGTAAGACGTTGCGCCTTAAGCGCAGGGCTTGATTACCCAAAAGGCTCGGGAAGCTAGAGCTCCCCCTCAGAATTTTCAGGAAGCCCTAAAATTACTGAAAAACTGCTTAAAAATTCCAGATTCAGCTTTTAAAGGTACTGCAAGCATTAGAACTGGTTCGATCAAATTTGGTCGAACTATTACAATGCACTTTCATAACAATTTTGTGACAGGACAAATCTGTTTCAGCAACTAACCACCCTTTATTGTGTATAATTTCAGTGAAAACGTATGTAATTTACAAAAATTCTATCTGTCGGGTAAGAGGAGAGGTTAAACATTGATCTGAATTTTGCTGTGTCACTTTTAAAAATAACACCTCTAGCAATAGTGAATTTTATTTAAATGTGCGTTGAATTTTTAGAAAAATTTCCAACGCAGAATTTGTGAGGCCCTGAAATGAGTAGGAGCTTTCCCACTTCATAGGTTAATCGCCACCTGCTTAAAGTCTTCTATAAAAATAATTTGTGTTTTCTCTTCACTTTGCAGATTTGCCGCTTCTGTTTCTATAACCTCTGTTGAGAGCAGAAAAAATAATAAATGCACCATAGGAAATAACTCATTTAAACGATGTTTGTTTTGATTTTCAAGCGTAATTTTTGGCATTTTTCAAGTTTAAATTGCTTTTTTCCTTGGAACATTTTCAAAAGTAAAAACTAAGACTTTTGCTTCCAAATGTATAATATGTTATGTTTCTGAAAAGGTTTAAGAAAAAATTACAAACATTTTACTTTCATTTAAAAAAGGAAATGACAAGGAATCTCTGGTTTTTTCAAAACTTTTTTTTTTTTTTTTGGCAAGAGCAATGATGATACTTGCAAATCTCCCCCCCCCCCCTCCCTTCCTGTGGTTGAAATACTAACAAGTATGTCACTAGCGGTGCTGCTTCGGTTCTAAAATGTAGCCATCAAATTTTTGACACTTAGATTCGATCATTTACGGAAATTCAGGGTTCTATTTTCGTTTAACGTTTTTAATTGAGATCGTTCATAATCTTTCAGTATTTCAGACTAACAATCAATCGAAAGCTGATGAATAATCAATTCTTGTATTGCTTGTGCAGTCAAAATTCGACAAAGTGTGTCTGTTCCTATCTTTTTACATTTCAATCCGACCCGCTTCTGTTCTTCTTGGGGACATGACAAAAATATATTTTTTGTTTACTTCAAGAAAAATGTAGGTTTTCACTTTTGAACTTGCATTTCCATTAACGTACTATTTAAAAAGAATGTAAAAACTTTTTTGTCTCCAAATTAAGGTATTTCTGTGAAAGTTTTGCTTACAAATGAAATTGAAGAACAAAATTAAATTGTTGAAAAAAACCCCATTGCGGTACATTCCTCCATGGTCCTAAAAAAATTGTCCCGAATGTATGACTTTAATGTTAACAAAAGAAAAATGAGCTAAAATGGCAGAAAATGTAGAACGTGAAATAAAATCGGAAAAAAAGTGACACACTAAATGTGCTTTTGTCACAAGCATATAATTCCCGTTATTGAAATTATGAAATTTTAGCTAAAAAGTTAAACGTCATTCATACAAAATCCAGCGTCTTATAAACTCGGCCAATGAGGAGTTAAAGATGTGGTTTAATCAATTAATAATCAGGAAATTAAAACCTTTTATGAAATTTTGAAGACTGAATAATAAGGAAGTAAAGTATTTCAATTATCAAAACTAAACATTTTTGAACAAATCGTTCAAATTACGGAAACACATGGTGAGGAACAAGAGAAAGTTAAAAACCACATGAAACCTAAATCTGGATCATGTTTTTAAAGAACTTCCCTGTATTCAATTTAATCTGGTATAATATTTGGCAGAAATAGACATTGAAATGTCTGAGAAACACGTCAAAAATTTGTATTTTGACCCGATTAAGCCCGTCGTTTCATTAACATGGGGGGGAGGGAGGAGGGGAAGCAAAGGGAATATACTCAAAAAATATTATTTTAAAAACAATAAAACACGAACAAGGAAACTTTTTCATTTGTACAACGTATGTCTCAAAAATGAGGGGGGGATACCCCCCCCCCCCAAAGACAAATCTTTGCAAAAAATATTACTTGTAATATTAGTTATATGTACCATATTCAACTTTTATTCAGTTAACCTTTCATGAAAAGGAATAGTGTTGGAGATACAGCTGAAATAAATCAATAATCTGCATTTTGAGCCCCCTCTTCGCCCCCCTGTAATTCCCAAACCCGACGATCACACTCTTGGGACTTTTTGGTACGTTATCTCCTCATGATACTGAACAACTTGGTATAGGTTCACATTCTTTTTTTTTGAATGTCCAGGTCATGACCTAATTTGACTGGACTATATCCGCTCTTTTACAGCAACTTAAGTACAGTCAATAAATCAAACCATTCTCGTATTCTTGACCATAGATATGTGCATATGTGCTGTCAATTTCACCCTCACATCCCTTTTTTATTGGGGAAACACCATGGGTCCGCTTTTGTCCTCAGAATTGAAACTTGGAGCAAAAGATAAGCCACAAACGATGGGGCAGCAGGCCTGGGAGCAGACCGTTTACGAAACGAGAGGGGACTAATTGCCTTTATTGGGGGCAATAAAAGGGAACGTTTATATAAATAAGAAGACCATTGCTTTTGCATGTGAAAATATTCACATGCAAAATCACTTCTTTGTTCCACATAATTTATTTCCATTTTGCTAAAACATTGTTTCGAAAAATAAGAAAAGAACAGAAGGGCGCCTTTCGAGAGGGCGCACCGGGAAAAGTCCCGGTCAAGTCTATGGCCAGTCCGGGCCTGTATTCAACACAAAATGAATTTTTCAGTTCGAACCCGTCGTCCCTGTAGACCAAGAGCTGAGCCCCCAAAACACGGTTTATCTGTTTTATGGCGGGTGGCCGGTTAAAATAATAAAAAAATGTGATTAAAAATTTTGGCTCTAATCCCCTCCCCCCTCCGCCCACTATTTTCGGGTCACACGCTGCATGGGTGGATGAAAGGTCAAAATAAAAGAAAAATATTAACATAAGTGAAATGGCTAAAAATTATATGATAACATTAAATTAATTAAAAAAAACCACGTAGCAAATCTCCCCTCCAGCTATGTTGGGGCGAATGTGGGAACCCCCCCCCCCCCCAGAAGTGAATATCGATTGTTAAAATTAAAAAAAAAAAAAATCACTTTCGTGGGGTTGGGGATGGGGAACTTTACAGGGTATTTGTTTCATTATTTTGATTTCCAAAAAATCTCCCCCCCCCCCCAGTAACTATGGGTAAATTTGTCAAAAAAAAAAGTTTTTTGTTTCTCTTTATTTGGCCCGAGTCCTGTACTATTCGAACTTTCCCATGACCTCTTAAATTGTAAAAAAACAATTGCAATTATTTATTCGGTAAAAAAAACACGTAGAAAATCTCCCCCCCCCAGCTATGTTAGGGCGAACTTGTTGCCCCCAGGAGTGAATTATCGATTGATTAAATAATAAAAAAAAGATTACTTTCGTAGAGAGGAGGGATTTTCTCAGAGTTTACATTTGATTGTAGCAGGAAAAAAAATCCCCCCCCAAAAAATGGTTTTTAATTTAAATTAGAAATTTTGAAATATTTTTCAAAATGAAAGGAAGCAATACAGCGTCCGTACATCTGCTTCTAACATTGTGTGCTCAGCATGAAAAGAATGAAGGGGAAAGTATACGCCTGTGATGATTTCTTCTTGCTGTTTCGAGGGCAGTTTCGTCAGTGATCAACTGTAGCCAACACAGTGAAGTCGTTATAGCTGTTGGTTTTTTCTTTTCGGAGCACACTGTACCGCATGCTTAAACTGAAAACGTAAAAAAATCCTTTTTTCAAAAATATATTTTGATGTTTTTATATTATGAGTGTTTTAAAGGGTAATTTTAAGTGTAGCCAGCCACCAGATAAAAGATAATTTAGTATATTATCTCTAGAGTATACATTTAATTGTTTTAATTGCAAAAAAAAAAAAAAAAAAAAAAATCTCCCCCTACCCCAGTAATTATGAGTTTATTTCACAAACAAAAGTGATTTTATGTTAAAATTGCAATAACGACTTTTTTACTTGTAAATGTTAATGCGTTAATCCGATGCGTTAAATGAATTTTTAAAATAATAATTTGGTAATTCATATAGATTTATTTACCTTCAGCATATTGGTTGTGATAGTGTCTATCTAGTTTAATAAAAAATATTCCTGCAGTCTCGATGATATAAATCTGCTTCTGTTAAGAACTCGGAAAAATCTAAATCACGGAATTTCAGTTTTCAGTGTTTTCGAATCTTTGAAACTTTTATTCCTTCAAATAAAGTTTCTGTCAAAACATTATCTTTTAACTGAATTGCTTCCTTTCATTTTGAAAAATATTTCGAAATTTCTAATTTAAATTAAAAACATTTTTTTTTGGGGGGGGATTTTTTTTCCTGCTACAATCAAATGTAAACTCTGAGAAAATCCCTCCTCTCTACGAAAGTAATCTTTTTTTTTTTATTTAATCAATCGATAATTCTCTCCTGGGGGGCAAACAAGTTCGCCCTAACATAGCTGGGGGGGGGGGGGATTTTCTACGTGTTTTTTTTTTACCGAATAAATAATTGCAATTGTTTTTTACATTTTAAGAGGTCATGGGAAAGTTCGAATAGTACTGGACTCGGATCAAATAAAGAGAAACAAAAAACTTTTTTTTTGACAAATTTACCCATAGTTACTGGGGGGGGGAGATTTTTTGGAAATCAAAATAATGAAACAAATACCCTGTAAAGTTCCCCATCCCCAACCCCACGAAAGTGATTTTTTTTTTTTAATTTTAACAATCGATATTCACTGCTGGGGGGGGGGGGCTCCCACATTATTTTAACCGGCCACCCGCCATAAAACAGATAAACCGTGTTTTGGGGGCTCAGCTCTTGGTCTACAGGGGACGACGGGTTCGAACTGAAAAATTCATTTTGTGTTGAATAGTCCATTTATTGAGAAGGCTATAGGCTATATAACATTGCGCTTTTGACTAATAGGAGTGGAGCAGCAATAAGAAATGTAATGAAAGCGAGAAAATTTATATAATTGTATAAAATGCTTGGAACGCCGAATACACGTACATTTTTGAGGTAGACCGTGCAACGCCTGGCAATGCAGCTAGTAGACTTATAATTGCTGGGGATTAGATATTTTGTTTTGCAATTAAATGTATACTCTGTAAAATTTCCTCCACGAAAGTGATCATTTATTTTTAATTTAATCAATCGACAATTCACCCCTGGGGGGGGGGGCACCACGTTGTAAAACTGCGCACCGCGTAGCAACCCCCTCCATAGGTGTGGGGGGGGGGATTGCTACGAGTTTTTTTTTAATGAAAAAACGTTCAAACTTTGGGTTTTTTTTTTTTTTGCAACTTAAACAGTCATGCGTAAGTTCGAATAATACTCGACTTGAACCAAATAAAGAGGAACAAAAAAATTTTTTTCTGACAAATTGACCCATAGTTACTGGGGGGGAATTTTTTTTGGCAATCAAAATAATGAAACTAATACCCTGTAAAATTCCCCCCCACGAAAGTGATCATTTTTTTTTTAAGTTTAATAATCGATACTTTACCCCTGGGGGGCGCCACGTTCGCCCCAACATAGCTGGGGGGGAAATTCGCTACGGGTTTTTTCTTATTAATTTAATGCTATTATATGGTTTTTAGCCATTTAACTCATCACTTTGATATTTTTCATTTTTTTGACCTTTCATCCACCCCTGCAGCCGTGTGACCCAAAATTAGTGGGGGGATTCGAGCCAAAGTTTTAAATTGCATTTTTTTATTATTTTAACCGGCCACAAGCCATAAAAGAGATAAATCGCGTTTTCGGGGGTCAGTTCTTGGTCTATTAGTGCATGATTCGACTCACTCGTGGAAGAGCCAGAAGTCTCCCGTGGGCAGACGACTTATACTGTTTTCCAAGATGGTAAGCTCAGATTTGCTTTACTATTTTGTCAGTTATGAATTTAGTCGCTCGTTGACTTTAAATATTTCATAGTTTTCACGAGCATTCAACATTTATTGAAAATGGGAATATTGGGGTACAACAATGGGCCACCTATTTTTCACTGTTCTTAGTGGCTTGGAGCTTCATTTTATTCTCTGTGGGATGCTTTCGTCATATTTTGTGTTATTTATTGTACGTAATGGCAAGAAAAGACGAAAGAAAGTTTGAGGGTCGCCCTATCACCCGTATTCATAAGAGTTTTTGCAGAAGGTGCTGACTGAAATCCGGACCAAATATAAACTGAGATAATTTTTAAAGATAATTTATTTTGATGATATTTGGAATATGAAATGTGATTTTTCACATTTCAGTTTTCAAAATTTTTGTTGATCTCGTTTAAAACTTGTCAGACCTACGTATTTTTTGAGAATTAAGTATAGGTACCTAGCCTTTAGTTAGTGAGTTTTTTTCTAGTTTTCAAATGTTTCTCTGTCAAAACCTAAACAGATAATAAAGAACGCTACCTACATTTACCATGTTGAACTTTATTGATCATTCGAGAGGACAAGTGATGATTAAATCTTATGAAATTGAAAAAAAAAAAAAAAGGTAAATGATGGACTAAAAAAATTCTTTATACATTTTCAAGCAGTGAGTTTTTTGCGTTAAAATGAGGTGGCCCATAGTTGTACGGTTGTACGCCGTAGGGGTACAACTATGGGCCACGGGGAAAAAATTCCCCTTCCTCTCCTTTCCAACTGAGATTTTTTTAAACATTTCATTTGAAAGACTAGATGTATAGCTACTATTGCTTAAGTCCTCAAACTTCTAAATCAAAGCTATACACGGAATGTTCATTGAAAACGTCGAAAAGTGGCCCATAGTCAGGGCCGATCCTAGGGTGTCGGCCGCCCGTGTGCAAAGACCTAATGTGCCGCCCTCAAGAGTAATTTGCATATTTTGACTGATCTTTAACGTCTGTATAAATCTTTCTTTAAATTTCCTTGTCAAGTTCGAATTTTAAAAGGGGGGGGGGCAGAAGAATGATCGTATAAAAAGGAAGAAATTTTTTATAAAAGGGTGTCCCAAAATTAACGCAAGATTTGAATTTGCCACCATTTTTTCCATAAATTGTTGGCAGCCATAAAAAAAGAACAATTTGACAATTGAGAGTTTAGGGTTAGTAAAAATAGGGTGTTATTGTACCATACAGCTAGAGAGAGTGAAACATTTCAGTTACTGGATGAGGCATTTCCTGGTCACGTACTCTCACATTTCGGTGATCAGAATTGGCACCCTAGATCGTGTGATTTAACATTTTTAAATTTCCTCTTATGGGGTTATTTGAATTCAAGGGTCTATGTTAACAAGCCCACAACCACCCGTGCATTACCGTGTTGCGATATCGAGCGCCAATAACAGTAACTGCTTGACCAACCTCAACTTTCATTATTTTTGAAACAATTGTTTAATAATGAAAGCGCGTTTTTGTATCGTATAACGCTCCATTTTTGATTACTCTAAACTCTCAGCTGTCAAATTGTTCTTTTTTCATTGTTGCCAACCATTTATTTCAAAAATGGCGGCAAATTCAAATCTTGCATTAGTTTTGGGACACCCTTTAGTAAGAAATTCCTTAGGTGCAATTTATATCTTTGAAGAAATTAATAGATACCAAAATTTACTAGTCGTAAAAACGCATTTTATGGTCTTTCTTCGGTGCCATCAGAGAAGGGACGGAGGAAGGGGAATCGTGGGGGGAGGTGTCAGGAGTTCAGGGGAGGAGGCTTGCTCCAAGAAAATTATCGAAATTGGCGTATGAAAAATATTTTTAGTTAATCTTTAGTTGGTTTGGTTGCAAGGACAAAAGAGTCAAGTATGTTCAAGGTGCATGGAGAAATTTTCGATATTGACGTCAAATATCGCAATTTTAAGAACTTTTTCGAGACTTTAGGTGAAAGTAATGTTGTAGTTCTTTCCTAAAATTCTTTCAAAATTGAAATCAATTTGAAGCTATTTTTTTAAGACCGTAGATTAGGAAGGATCGGCGTTTTTCCCGAAAAATCTCCGAAACTGAAATTTTAAACCCGCAATTTTGGGTTACCTTTGTTGACGTTGCAAGTGGGAGGGAGATTCAATCGTCTCCCATCGAAAGATTTCGAGATATAAGTTTAAAACGCAAATTTAGGCCGTCTTTGGTGACGGTAGGGGATCTGGCGGCTATCCTCCGGTAATTTCTTGGCACTATTTTTTCAAAAACCCGTTTTTGGCTAGATTTGAAAACAATAAGGGAAACGTGAAAATATTCCGAACCAAAATATTTTTCGAACTGAAATCCATTATAGGCTATTTTTGGAAAAGAAGGGTTTTGGGGCTCTTAAGCGGATATTTCTAAAATCGCAATTTTATATTATCTTTCGGAGACGTTACCAAAACTGGGAAGCTTCTACGAATCTTTCGGATATTTTTCAACATTAATACCTGAAAAATATATCTATAGACTTTTGTCCACCTCACCTCGACGATTGATGGATATTCCCTAGTACCGTAAAAAGTTACATAAGCCTGGCAGTTCTCCTCCGGAATTCTTCAGAAATATAAATCCCAAAATCGTATTTTAAGCATTGTTTTATAAGAGCGGGTGGGGGCTCAGTGTGCCCTCACGAACTGTGTTTTTGAAACTGAAGTCAATTTCAGGCTGGTTTAGGCAAGAAGCTGTGGTTCCACGGAACTGTCTAAAAACGAAATTTTCAGGTATAGTGATTGCGTTGGAGAAAAGGGAGATCCGGGATCTTTCCTCAAAAGTTCTTGAAACTGATGCTTGAAAAACGCAATTTTAGTTTGTTTTTCAATACGTTAAGTGAGAGGGGGTGGAATTAGGGGCTTCTCTAAAGACGCTAATTGAGACTGTCTTTGGTAGTAATGTTTGCGAATGGATTTCGTAACTCAAAAACAGTTGATAAAAAGCGCAGGACTTTTGTGCTTAGCACGGCAGTATAGAGCCTGTCCTCCTACCTGATCTGAAACCGGGCAGTTCATTCAAGATTTTAATCAGAAAAATTGTCGTAAAGGGGAAAAGTACAACATTTTAGTTCGTCATTCATATATGTTACTCTCAAGGGAGTCGCAATTTTCCACTTTATCTCCACGATTGTTAAACTCAGAGTTAGTTACATAGTTTGTTGTTTGAAATGCTTGCGAGAGTATCTAATCAGTATAGCTTTTTTTTTAAATAAATAAAATATGTCTTCATTGTTTAGATCTATAAAAGCTTGGGGAGGGGGGTAAACATTAGTGGTCGCCCTCGGTGCTCCTTCTAGACGGCACCATTTCATGCTTCAGAAGGGGGCCTTTCCCCTCCCTTGTATCCATGCCTGATTACCGGATCTGTTACAAACGTTGCAACCAAATGAAGCATGTGTGTTAGGAGCAGATATTAATGGACAATGAACCACCAACCACAATGTTCCTTGACCTTCTATTTTTCTTAAACTATGCTATGCTGTCGGGAAATCGACACATACTTTGACAATTAAACATTTAAAAATCAGCATATTTATTCTACTTATTATAAGTTATTTTGTGAAAAATTCTTGAGGAATTTTGTTTGATTATAAGAACTATATGATGCGGCCTGCAGCCGCCCCTTGCTTTGGCCGCCCTTGTGCGGCGCACACTCTGCACACCTGCTAGGATCGGCCCTGCCCATAGTTGGAGCATTTTACGGCGTAACTGTATGGTCACGTCCACAACACGCACGAATCATTAGTTATTAAGCTCAAGAAAACTTTATAGGAAGTTCATGGCGGGGTGGACTTGCGAATCGGCCCAGCGGGATGATGCGCCTGCGGTTTCCCGCCTGTGCACCCTCGAACGCCCTCTGCGCACCTTATTTTTTTTTTTCTTTCTTTTCTTTCTTTATGCGCCTTCACTTTTTTTTTCTTTTACTTCTTTTCTCTTTTGTCCTCAAACCTGTGCGCACTTTTTTTTTTTGGGGGGGGGGGGGCTTTGAAACTTTAGTGCGCCTTTGCGTCATCATCATTTTTTTTACGCTTTCAGTCTTTTAATATTATTATTATTATTATACATATTTTTTATTTTGGTTTTTTCCCACCGTCGCCTTCGTTTTTCTTTCTTTCTTTTTTTTTTTTTTTTGCACCTTCAGGGTTTTTTTTTTTTTTTTTTCGCGCTTTCTGGGAATTAAGGCTGGCGCCGTCTTGGGAGAAACAGTCCACCCCTGGTTCATACTACATATTATACTACTTAACGGTTCCTTATATTCGAATATATTGAAATTTTAAGCAAAAGCTAAAAATTCAGGGAATAATCGGCGAATATGTGTGTAAAAATGTCAAACTTGAGTAAATGGATTAAGAATTAATTATACATGTGGAAATTAAAATTAAGTGGTAGTCTATGACATTTTTTTTTTATTTCTTAAAAAAAAATGCTTTTTATGCATGCTATACATACCGACAAAAATAGCACGCACACTTTTATCGTGCAATGTGAAAAAAAAAAAAAAAAAAAAACATCGATCCCTTTGCTTGTACAAAAACACTACAAGCAAGTGTCATTGATATCATAAGGCGATTTTTGTTGTTATTTGCACCTAATATTATCTTATCTGGCTCGCATGTTATGGCACGTGACATGTTTTTTTTTTTATCAACTTATTATCATTAAGGTGATAACAAGAACATTCTGTCATCTTACTAGTGATATCACGGTTCAAGTGTCTCCTATCTTGTTGCTGTACAATAATATGAATATCAGATCACTTCATCGATTAAAAGAGATTGTTTTTTTCAACTGAGGGATTCGCGCAGGTAAACAAAAAAGAAATTGACCTTGATGTATGCAGAACAAGTTCACTGAATTTTTTTTTAAGAACAATATTCAATTTGATGTTTAAAAGAGGATACTTATGCAACCTTTCATGCAATATCACAGCACATAGTATTGCATGACATTGTGTCCCTTAGAAAACGTTGTAGTACGAGATCCGGCTGCAGAATTACTGCACTCATCGAGTATAAAGTCAAAAAATCAAATTTTTATATTACATTATAAAAGGGGCAATGTGTTTTGGCTAGGTTGCCTAGCAAGAAGTGCCCGCAAGTATTTTTTTATCAAATTAATATTGTTTGACATTTTGGGGTAAAAAATACGCATTTGTTATTGAAATAAACTATACTGTACTTCAAAGAAATATACCTAAAGAACTTGAAAAGCTATGGTTCCCGTTGCGCAAATGGCCGCCACCTATTCGCAGCCACATGTAAACAGGTACCCCCCCCCCCCCTTGTGGCACATTTATGCACTCATAAAGTAGTCATCATTTATTTATCAAATTAAAGCTAATTATTTTTCTGAACGTGATAAACTAAGGTTGTCTATGCGAAAATGGCCACAAATGGGGGTTGCCAGCTGTTAAAGATTGCTTAGAATGAAAGAGTTAGCGCATTGCAATATTCGTTCGACAGAGATGGAGATAGCCAGCTCTACACATGGACGTATCCAGAAGGGGGCAAGGTAGGGTAGCTCCAACCCTCTTCAAAAATAAAAAATATTTAGAATTAAAAAAAAAATAACTGAAGGTTGTTTCAATATCTAAATTTTTTTATCAAAGAGTTCAGATGTAGTAACTTGTTCCTGAGTTTGACATCTTTTTTGGGAGCTCATTGAAAAGGGAAAGTAATTGGTGTTCAGTTGAGTTAAAACCGCACTCATTTTAGAATTTCATTGCCTCTAAAATCTTGGAATAAAAAGGGTGAAGTGGGGAAGGGCACTAAAAACCAGTCTCTTAACTGCCCAAATGATGGGCCTTCTCAGGTGCGTCCCGAACTTCATATTTTATCAGGGTGAAAACTCTCAATGGGCCGAATGGAACTCCAAATTTCCCCGAATGATGATAATTCGCCTGATGGAACTCCAAATTTTCTCGAATGATTTTTTCATCATATCGTCAAATAAAACTTTCCGAATGATGATATTTCCGCCATATCGTCAAACAAAATTTGCCGAATAAGAAAATTTTTGGGAGGTCACAGTGATCTCCAATCAGGGCTACCCCTCCCCCGGATTGGTTGAGCCGGAAACGTCCTTGGTTGTACGAGTTTTTAAAGTCATCGCGCATGCGTCAATTGCTAGTGTTCTCAACCAACGGTGCAAACAGTAGTAGAAACAAATTTCAAATGCTTCAAAAGAAATAATATTAATAAATTTTTGTGTGATAACGTTTAAAATCTCATATACATACAACATGTATTCCGCAATATATATATATATATATATATATATATATATATATATATATATATATATATATATATATATATAGGTAAAATGTCTTTCATCTATAAAATTATAATAAATGATTAATATTTATGAAAGAATATAGCCCCATTTATTTAGACAATTCTATACAGAAAAAGTTTTCGAAAAACAAGAAAATTATTTATTTTTTTTACAATACATATTCATTTTACCTTTTATTGATGAATACATGTTATATGTACGTGGGATTTTAAATGTGACCACACAAAAATTAATTAATTTTATTTCTTTTGAAGCATTTGAAAATTTTTTCTACTAGTGTTTGCACCGTTGGTTGAGAATACTGGCAATTGATGCATGTGCGATGACTTTAAAAACACGTACAACCAAGGGCGTATCCAGCTCAACCATGAAAGGAGAGGGGAGGGCAGCGCTGTAGGGGAGCCCTGATGGGAGATCACTGTAACATTCCCAAAAAGTTTTCTTATTCGGCAAATTTTGTTTGATGATATGGCAAAAATATCATCATTCGTATAGTTTTGTTTGACGATATGATAAAAATATCATTCGGCAAAATTTGGAGTTCCATTCGGCACATTAAGAGTTTCCACCCTGAAAAAAATTCGAAGTTCGGGCATACCTGAGAAGGCCCATCATTTGGGCAGTTTGGAGATCGATTTCAGCGCCCCGCCCCCTTTTTGTTTTAAGATTTTAGAAGTAATGAAATTCTAAAATGAGGGCGGTATTAACTCAACTAAACACCAATTACTTTCCCTTTTCAATGAGCTCCCCAAAAAGATGTATACGAGGGCTGTTCAGAAAGCATCGAGACTGAATTTATTATGCAAAAACATACATACCCCCCCCATAGAAAAGTTTTAAGTCAATATCCTTCGAAATATGCTCCATTGACAGTAACACACTTGGCCCAACGACGTTTGCACTCCTCGAAACATTTTTGGAACTCAGACTTAGGGATGGCCTGAAGCTGCTGCGTCGAATTCTGTTTCATGGTTTCAATGTCCTGAAACCGGTGTCCTTTTAAGGTGTTCTTGATCTTGGGAAAGAGGAAGAAATCTGGAGGTGACATGTCTGGTGAGTAGGGAGGATGTGTTATTTGGGTTGTTTCGTGTTTTGTCAGGAACTGCTGCACAAGATTCCTGGTGTGCGCTGGGGCTCCGTCATGATGAAGCATCCAGCGAGAGGACGCCCACAGCACCGGTCGTTTTCTGCGCTGTTTTCATCATCTCGTAGGTTTCGATGCCGGTTTTACCGAGCTTAGAGCAAAAATTGATACAGATTCGCTGCTCCGTGTTTTCACACATTTTCTGTTTTCGACTAACGCACGCAAACACTCCACATAAAACAAGTCAGTATGATTGAACGGCGCGCTGTACACACCTGCCGATTTTTGTGAGACGAGGTGAAATATGCGCGTACCTGATGCGCACAGTCCCACCGCTATGGGTTTTCTAGAATATATAGAATGAATTCAATCTCGATACTTTCTGAATAGCCCTCGTACACTTTCAAACTCAAGAACAAGTTACTACATCTGAACTGTTTGATAAATTTAGAAATTGAAATAACCGTCAATTTGGAGTTTTTTTTTTTAATTCTAAATATTTTTTATTTTCGAAGGGGGGGGGGAGCTGCCCTACCTTGCCCCCTCTGGATACCCCCACTCGACACGGACGCAAAAAAAAAAGAAAAAAAAAAAAAAAAGAAAGAGCGAAACGAAGGAAAGAAAAAAAAATAACCAAAAGAAAAAGAAAAGAAAAAAAAAAGAGATTTTTAAAAAAGAGTCAGGGACTTCGAATACGAGAAAAAATAAGGATTAAATAAAATTTACTCTGTTGTTGCTTACTGTCGTGGCTCTTAAAGTAGACTTAACTGTTTTCTGGTAAGCAGTTTTGATTCCCCCCCCCCTTTTTTTCTTCTTTTTTTCCTTTTCTTTTCTTTCCCCCTTTTTCCCTCTTTTCCCCCTTTTTTCTTTTTTTCCTCCTTTTTTCCTTTTTTTTGGGGGGGGCAGGAGGGGCCCGGCGACATAATGATAAGGGGCCCGCCTTGATTCTCTGCGGCCCTGATCCAGGGACGTGCACGGGGAGGGGGGAGGGACATCTGTTGGCCCGGGCCCGAGCTTGAAGGGAGCATAATATTTTTTAAAGCTATCGGTGAAATAAAGAGATAAATATATGGAGGGGGGGGGGGGGACCGGAAAAGTCATTCGTGGCGGGAGCCAAAATTTCTGTGCACGCCCCTGCTTGTATCAGTGGCGTACCTAGGAATTAGCGGGAGTGACTCCGGAGCGCAATATCGATGAGCTCCGCCGCTTTCATTCTAATTTCTAAGAAATCGTTGAATAAAAAGAAGCGTAGGAACTTAGCTTCTTTCAATTCCTCTGTGGAAATTTAGCCCAACGTGCCGATATTACACACAAAAATTGTTTCTTCCAAACACTGAACTTGTGATTACTCTTTTAAAGAGAGACTTTTCAAATACTTCATTAAGCTGTGATTTAAGATTGAAAAACATCACGATGTCGTGCGTGTAGCAACATTTCTGAATCACACAAAATTGGTTTCAGTTTTTTCGACTTTCCATGCATCAATAGCGTCAATGGCCCAAAAGGTTGAAATCATAGCCATTTATCATGGTTGATGCAGTTCTCGTGGCACGACAACACCTGTTTCTGTTGCTGAATTGTCCATTTACAATGTTCAAGCTATCCATTCCACCATGCAAATCACTCGTTAAGTATTCCATCAATTAAACCCAGAACATTAGCATAACTGACTTTTTTATGGAGCAATCAAACGATGTAGCAAGAACTTCCTGATACGCGAGTCAAGATTAGTTGCTTGCAAGGCCGTTTGCCTCATCTTCATTTATTGTACTTAGAAAAGTGTATAAGAGAGGAGAAATAAAGACATTTGCATAGGAATTTCTTTTATTCTTTTCAAATTCTTTCAATTTACTTTAAGTTTACTAAACGACTCTGCCAGTGAAATGGAAATTTTTTTCGTCGTAGTTTCTGTTTGTACCATTCAAGATCCAATTTTCAAATTTCTATGCCAGAACTACAAACTTTTGTTTCTCCTGACAGCGAATCCAGTTGCCTTGTGTTAGAAAATAAATTTTTTCTCCCCTCTTATTTAACTCTTTAAGGATCATCGGGCAAGTGTGCCCAATACGTTCAAGATCTAATATTTATATTTATGTGCCAGTATTAGAAGCTTCTATTCCTATTGACAGCGAATCCAATAACCATGTGTTAGAATATAAAATTTTCTCCCCTCTTATTAACCCTTTGAGGACTATCGGACATATGTGTCCAATAAGTTCAAAACATATTTCGTAAACTACCAAATACAAAAAATTTATATTTTACCCCCATGTTTTTGAGGCATCATAATCTTTTATGTAATAATCCACCCTAAGTGTACCAGTAATAGTAAGTAGGTATGTCAATAATGGGCCTTCAGATTATTACGCGATCTGAATATTAGATAACAAATTAAAGTTGAAACGTGAAGATATTCAAAAAAAAAAAAAAAAAAAAAAAAAAAATAGAATGTAAACAGCAAATTATCAAACTCAAATTATATTGTATTCTGGTAACGATCATCATTCCCAATTATGGAACACTGGAACTATTCATACCCCCTAACCATGTACTTTTGGAGGAAAAAAATAATAAATTTTGTTCTTCATTTTAATCGGTAATTCATCTATTTACATGGTAGGTGGTTAAAATTTATAATCTTGAGCAGTACGACTGGCGACGAGGGGAAGGGGGAGAGGGGGGGGGGA
Organism: Uloborus diversus; assembly: GCF_026930045.1. Taxonomy (NCBI): domain Eukaryota; kingdom Metazoa; phylum Arthropoda; class Arachnida; order Araneae; family Uloboridae; genus Uloborus; species Uloborus diversus. The sequence goes on along the minus strand of NC_072733.1, from coordinate 19,020,495 downwards.
GTCGTCTACGAAAGACGGAAATGGCGCCGGTCAAGTTTTTGCCCAGTACACTTTTTTGACCCAGTCTGCCACAGTGCCTGATAAGTAAGCTAGTTGAATCATTTTGAATTATATCAAGCCACTGATTTATTAAATAGCTCATTAACTTATTATAAAGAATTTAGATCGCATTAATTCTTTGAAATTTCACTTAGAAGTTAAAATTTCTACGTGTAATGGATGTAAAAAAAAAAAAAAAAAAGCAGTCATGAAACTGCCGACAGAAGTGAAAACTTAAAACTATAAAATAAATTTGGTGTGCTAGTGCGCTCTCGTGTGTGTGTGGTGTGCGTTTAATTTTCATTTAAAATTAATTGTAGTTTCAAAAACTAGAATTTTATAAATTGCGAATTCAAAACATAAGCTACAGTCGAGTTGTTACGTTATGATCTATTTCAGTTCTTTTATAAAGTAAATATTGGTGCAAATATAGGAAATATTTGAAAATAAATTCTTAGTATGTGTTATTCAGTTTTCCATGCATAAAAGATATGAACAATACACATACTGAACTTTCCACATAATCAATTGACTGTACTCTTTATCCGACTTGCCGTGAGATTTACCAGCATGCTGGGGAATTCGAATTTTGAGGCATGCCAGATAATTTGGGGTTCATTCAGAAGAAGAAAAAAAAGATCTTACGGATGAAAAGACATTTAGCAAAAACCAAATTCCGATTTGTTTGCCCTGTTTTAATGCATTTATGTGTACAATTATGCAATCTGTTTTAAGATTGATTTGAATCATATGCAGCTGTATTAAACTGGTTTTTCATGAGGATATAAAAACATTTTGGCGACGCGTTATCTGAAATTTAATTGTTTTTAAATTTTTAAAACATTGATTTTAAGTTTAAATATATTTAAAAGTATAAATGAATCAATTACGAAAATTTCTAAAGCCTTTAAAAAAAATCCGATTCAAATTTTAAAAATATCTAATTTAAAAAAAATCCCAACTTTTTTTATTTTTTCAAAAAAATCATGATTTTTTTACACTTTGATCAATATTATTATTATCATTATATTCTAAAACTGAAGGTTTATGATAACTAAAATAGGAAATAAAAAATTTTGATTCGAATCTATGAAAAAATCTTGTAAAGACTGCATCTATAATGTAGTTTTATATCTCGTGCTAAGATTGCAATCATTAAACATCGTTAAATTCAGTTCTCTATTTAAAAATTAATGGTAGATTTTTATCATCTCCAAACGTTATGTTAAAATCTCCACTCAAAATCATTGTTAAATCATCAAAGCTCTTCCCAATTTTATTTTGAAGTAATGCAGAAGCGTCTTTGGAAAAATAATAAAATTTTCATTCAAAAACTCTTGTAATAAGTTTATAGATTTAGCTGGTGAAATATAAACAGCAACCATTACAATTAGCTATCCATTTGCAGAGTGGCAACTACAAACACACGTATCACCGATATCATAAACATTATTGTTTTTCCCCATCTCAAAAAATGCCCAAAGCGTCTAAATAAGTTTTCACTTCAAAAATATTATATAAGCTTAAAAATATTTTCTTCCTATTCTTATTCCTATTCAGAGTCACAACTGACTACAACTGTATTTATGTCGAAGACTGCATACTAAGTGCCTAGCCTCCATTATTTTATATACCGATAGATGGCAGCACCATCACCGGATCGAACAGTTAATGAGAATTTAGAACTAGTCCAGGAGCTAATAGCTACCTGGTGCTAGCACCCCCAGAGGTATCGTTTCACTTGGAGGACATTGAGACCACGAGCATATTTAACGTCGCCCAGTCCCCTTTAATGACGACGGTGGGTCTTCGACCATCGAGGTTCGAACTCAGGACCCTCCGGCCCCGAATCCGACACTCTACCGATCGGGCTACCACGGCCCAAATATTTTCTTCTGAAGAAGAAATGCACTGACTCGGGTGAGGATCGAACTCACACTCCTTGAGATTACTTACACAGGAATGGGAATTGTGAGACTCACGCGCTGCTGACAGCGCTACTGAAGTTCGCAGTTCCCAGCGAAAGCAACGTAGTAAAGGAACCGAGAGAAACCGAGCATTCGCTGCATTCCAAATGTCGGTGAGGTGACGGTGTAGCGAAATGAATGGTTTTCCCCAGCTCAAAAATGCTCAACGCGCCTACCGAAGTTTCACTTCAAAAATGCGTGAAGTCATACTACTTGCAACTTGCAACCCCACCCCTCTAGTCACAAACTGACACAATTCCACGAACCCCCTCAAAGCCTGACATCATTTGTAGACGAACTTCCTTGTGCATTTTTGCTCGTGCAGTCTTTCATGTTATGATGCTATATGTGTAAGGTGAACAGGTTTTCAGGTGTCCTGTCCGGTTACCCCCTCTCATACTGAAATATCTCTGAATGCACACTAACTACTTCAACCAAAACTCACTGGGTGGAGCTGTTTTTTTTTTAATATTATTTATTTTTTTAAGATACACGTGCAGATGCTTGAAAAGCCTTTTGGGGGAACACAATAAATGGTCACTTTGTATATGTGACAAAAAAATTCTATGGTGCAAAAAAAATCCCAGAGTATAAATTTCCAGAAATTGTTTATTATTTACAAAAAATTTATAATATATATTGTTGTCCATCAATGGTGATTTACAAAAAAAAAAAAAAAACTATTTATTACAGTACGTAATTAGTTGGAGTACATTTGCAATTGTATCGTTTCCTTCTTCACATCTCAAACAGCATATTCAATGTAAAAGCGAAACCTTTCCGAGTTCAACACCACTGCATTTTATCTTCACGATCGCAATCTACACAATAGCAGCGTACTTATAATTAGCAAGGAAATTAAAGTGAAAGTAAATAAACAAACAATGGCCTGTCAACAGGCGATAAAAGGCTTTTTTAATGAGAAGGAGAGGACTGTTTATGTTGGAGGTTGGATTGATAACTCACGGTTGCGTTGTACAGATACAATTTCAATGTTGACATTGAAATCGGCGTGAAGGACGCTAAACAGTTGCTGCTGCATTCAAACAGTTTGAAATAATCATCCAACTGTAGCGATGCAATCGCTTGTTTTTGATAAAGATGAGATTAATGCTACGGGGAATAACTGAATCTTTTGTGCTGCTCGGAAGAGATAGAAAGAGATCAACAGGGATTTCTCCCCAACTCAGATATTCATAGCGTTCATTTATTCAGCATATCTGGCAATATATCTGAACTGTGAAATTTTTCCTTGCTTTTTTAAGAAAAATCTAATGGGGCCGTGGTATCCCGATCGGTAGAGTGTCGGATTCGGGGCCGGAGGGTCCTGAGTTCGAACCTCGATGGTCGAAGACCCACCGTCGTCATTAAAGGGGACTGGGCGACGTTAAATATGCTCATGGTCTCAATGTCCTCCAAGTGAAACGATACCTCTGGGGGTGCTAGCACCAGGTAGCTATTAGCTCCTGGTCTAGTTCTAAATTCTCATTAACTGTTCGATCCGGTGATGGTGCTGCCATCTATCGGTATAAAAAATAATGGAGGCAAGGCACTTAGTGTGCAGTCCTCGACATAAATACAGTTGTAGTCAGTTGTGACATGGAATCGAAAGATCAAAAACAAGCTCTTTAAGCTCATGTAAGTTTCTCTTCCCTCATCGAAATAGAAAACAGATTATGTTTCATACTTAAAATGTGCACGAATAATTGGACCTAAGCTCCAAGCGTACTCCATAAAATTTTAGAAAATCCTGGTGTAATGACGCCCACTGCCTTACAAAACGCCTCCTTTCAAACAAAAAAGCTAATTTAAGTACTCTTTAAAATCATTCAAAACCCCTGTAGCTAAGCGTTTAAAGTTAAGTAATAAGATGCTTAATGCTAACATGCAACTATCCAGCCTGAAAGAAATTGACAGTAAGAAAAGCAAAGATATAAAAATATATAACTAAGTTTACATTTGGAGGGTGTTATGCAAAAATGAGTTACCCCACAAAAATTCAAAAAATGAGTTGTTCACATAGGTTAGTAGATAAACTGCCGTACTACTATAGGAGGCATAAAAGATTTAAATTATGCATTACTATGCCATCTACTGAACAAGATGCCAACCGACTTCCATGAAACTGTGCATTGATGTTCAACTTTAAACTCAATTAGCTCAAAAGTAGTGCTTGGTGGGATGACCTGTAGCACCGTCCATTTAACGTCTGGAAATATTAATAAATAAAACAAACAAATGAAAAAAATCAATAAATATAAAACTACAGTTGGCTCTCTGTTTAACGACGCTCTATTTAACGACTTTCTCAATTTAACGACGGCTTTTCACGGCCCCAGATGGTCCACTGTAGTGTTAAAAGCATTCTATTTAAGGACGTTTTCTACTTAAGGACGATTTTTTGTGGTCCCTTGAAAGTCGTTAAACAAAGAGCCAACTGTACATCTTTTCGCAAAAAAAAAAAAAAAAAAATACTGACGATCATATTTAGTTCGAGTGAATGAACTCCATTGATGGTCACGTAGCCAAGGATCAGAATTGAATGAAAATCCCTCTGCCCAAAGAATAACGAATTTAATTGACATACATGGAGTTAATACAATGGCAACTGCTAAAATTCAGAGTTGGTTAGTGATTTTAACCTGAGGAAAGACTTTCTTTTTCGAGCTGAAAATGCAATACCTATTACTCCACTTGCAACCAGCTTAAAAACTCTAAACGGAAAAAACCCTCATTCGACTGGTATAAAAATTTTAAATGTACGAACATGTTTTCATCACCGAATCGGCAAAAGAAGGCCAATTGCCTTTTTAATTAATAATTTCGTTAATAAAAAAAGCCGTTTTTGTAAGGCAACTTGACAACAAGAAGGCACTTGACTCCTCCCTCGTCACGTGGTATCTGATGATTCCATTTCGCTGTTTTCGGCAGAAGGTATGTTCGGATCTTAGCATTTTGTTGTAAAAGCAGCGGTTTTTAAAATTTAAGAGTAACTAAAATGACAACAGACAAGTGAAGCAAGTGATGCAAAGGACACTAAGACTTTTTTTGCACATTATAAAATACCAGTCGGACTTACCGTCGCATCGTTCAAAACATGTGGGAAATGTATGTAAGAAAGTTTCGTAGTAAGTTTAAAGCAAATGTGTATGCGATTTTGTGCAAAGGGTAATGGCGAGCTCTCAATGTCAATATTACTCATATACGGGGGGAAGAAACTGCATTTTGAGATAAAATTTTGAAACTTGACATGTTGGTAGACATTGTATATGCAAATATTCATGAAGATTGGGCAAGTTGAGAAAAAAAAGTTACAACAAATTCATAGAGAAAATAATTGTGACTCAAACGTCACTTCATATTCACGGGTAGAAAAAAACCCGTCTTTTCATTTTTACGGAAAAACCAGCAAGCCTGTTTAATGAAAAGATTAAAATTCGATGCAGATTCATTTTCAAAGCTCTTTTCATTATTTGCAATATCGTACATTTAAACCTGGATGAATTTCTCCTCTATGAAAATCAACCTCACACTCCATCAATTTCAATAAATTTAGCTCTTTGAACGGGAAATAAGTCTAGTCATTAACATTCCTGCTCAATGAATTAAGTAATAGTATTCCAACAGATGAAGACTACTCGAGAGAAGATAAAAACGAGTTGAGAAGGGTTGCTGCAGATGAAAACGATGAATGCAAATTTTAGACTAACTGCAGAGATACATTGTGATGCTATTGTCTATGATGGCTCTTTCATCGTTCACACAAAACGACCTAGGACCGAAATTTTTTTGTTGCAGCATCTCAAGTCTATTCAGGATACAGATGCAAGACATATAAGAGGAATACGAGAAAGATATCATTTTGGAGAAAATAGTTTGCTTCTCTCTCTCTCTCTCTCTCACATGGGAACAGGATCAGTTTCATCCGGAATGCAGATAAGAAGATAGAATTGTTTTTCATGATTGCACTGCCTATACCTACTTATTTTGCTCTTAATGATTCGACGGTGATTTTCATTGAATGCAACAGCTCTAGCTATATCAAATCACGAGGAAGCTGATTGTAGGATCTTCGTACATGTTTTGGATGCTGCAGAAAGAGGATACAGAAGCATATCCGTAAGAACTGTTGGTCCCACTGTCATTTTAGGCAGATCATACTTTCATGAGCTGTACAAAAAAGGGGGGAAAGAAGATGGGGCTTAAATTTGTAGTTGGGAAACACTTTCGACCTATACTAGTTCAAGATTTTGCTTACTAATTCGGCCAGCAAAAAGCAGTTGCTCAAAGAGGTTTCCACTCATTCTCAGGATGTGACACGACCACTTTTTTTGCAGGTCGGGAAAAAGTGACGATGTAGAAGAAAGGGAAAGACTATCTTGATTGGTGAATTGTTATGCCTATCCCAATCTCAAAAAAAAAAAAAAAAAAAAGCATAGATGATTGAAAATTTCAAATATCTTAGCGAATCTTTGCTACTCGTCTTCATGTAACTTCCGTCCGTAAATGAAGCTAGAAAATGTTTTTCCACCAGTAAACAAAGATCAATGATTAACTTATCACCCACAGCTGAAGCCCTGAGGCAACTTATTTAGTGCTTATCAAGGTATAGATATCAATGGGGCAGTATGCCTAAAAATTTAACCGGAACTTAAATTCATGATTGTGGTTTACAGTAATTGATGAGATGCACCTTCTTGTTTGTTTGTGTTTGCTCGCAATTTCAAGAGCTTAAAGCGAATTTATGTCACGCAAGTGTAAAAAACATCTGTTCTCAAATAACGTGTGAGTGCTTCAAAAATGAGCTTATCTGCACATCGATGTGTAAATCTGCAATGGAAAATGCTGTGTATCCATGTAAATTACTTGTTAATTCAAACGTTTTAAATTACCTTCTGTATAATCATTGTACGTATCACCTACTCAGATTTCTTGCAGTTTTAGTTCTTGTTGCAGAAAGTAATAATTTATTCCGCTTGCATCGTTTAAAACATTGAAAAACCGCTTCAAATCGTCTAGTGAGAAAAAACTTAAAAATTGTTTTAAAGCTTTTAATAATACATTTTAGAGTTCCTATGAACAAAATCCCCCCCCCCTTCCTCTCATTTTGGTAGTGCAAATATGACTTATAAAACCGCAAAATGTTAGTGTGAAACTTCTAAAAAATGGCGAAAAAAGTGTTCGAAGTTTTCTCCCCCCCCCCCATGATGAAAATTGATTTCCTTTTAACTAATCAAGGTATTGTATTCATTCTTAACTAACAAGTCAAATGTTTGTTTTAAATTTTTAAAAAATAACTAGCTTCGTTTATGATTTTTTATTTCTAGTTTTATTCTTAATTTTGTAATTAGTTTTTATTAGTGAATTTTAAAACATATGTTCAGATTTTCTAATGTTTCGGATTTCTGGGGTCCAGATTATTGGGTTTTACTATAAATGAATTGATTTTCTTTAACATAGTGCTTTAAAATACATGAAAAAACATTTCTCAAACTACACCTCAAGAAATGTTAGACTTTAGTTAGTTGATATTTCGTTTAAAAAAATCAAAAGTTTTTGAAATGAATTTGAAAATTAGGAGGTTAAGAGGTATTTTGATGGTTTTTTACACTTTAGTAAGCATAATAGAACTCACAAAAGAAGATACAGTGGGTGTTTTTTTTTTTTTTTTAAATAAAAAGTAAAAGTAGTTTTGGATTTTTGACCAAAAATGGTCGCCAGGAGGATTTTTTGGGGGATTTTGAAATATCTCCCTTCTAAAAATGTTTGTAAGGGCATTGTCTACATGCATGCCAAGTTTCATGATTTTATCACAAAATGCAATTTCCGGCTGTATTTTCTACCATAGTTCCTCTACTAATAATCACGATGAGAAAAGAATCTTTAATTTAATTTCATTGAGCTAACTTCATTTCTCTGTTACTCACATATGTATTTATTTACTTGTGTATGTGTGTTTATTTTTGTGTAGTTAAAGTATTCTACTTTGAATCCGCAGGCGTTGGTGAACCAAAAAAGATTATGTCTGAGGAGATGCGGAGAGGGGAGAGAAGCAGATGTTATGATGAACCAATGAAGTTATGGGGGAGGGGGGAGGAATCCCTCAGGTTGACATTTTTTTAAAGTATAAAACTGAACTACATTCTAAGCCGATCCTAAAGGGATCCTAAAAAATTTTTCAAAATGAGGTTTACCCCAAAATCTTCACTTTGAAAAAAATTTTCCCCCTCAAAAAAAAAAAAAAAAAAAAAAAAAAAAAAAAAAAAATATATATATATATATATATATATATATATATTAGGGTGGTCCTTATTTATATGGGAAAAATTTTTTTTCGGAATTCAACAAGTGACGCCCCCTAGTTTTGTGACACTATAATAAAAAGTAATCAGTGCAAAATTTGAACTCGATTGGTCAATAATAACACGTGCCCCTAGGACTTTGAACTTTAACACTTTTGATAATTTTCTCACAAATCTTCGAGTTTTTACTTCAGACCCCGTAAATCGTTTCTCCTATGTTTGCAAAATATTTTTACAGCGAGGTAGCACAAAAATTAATCTTTTTAATTACTTCATATCGTCTAAAGATTTTACATTGAATAGGAATGAAATATTGCTTTAGAAACTTTACCTTAATCGTACGCTTTTCTCAATGTATCTCAATCGAGTGCATTTTTTTCCGATAGTCTTGGAGTGCCTGTAAAATACTAAATTGCTTTTGTGACTCATATTTGGTAAATTGATTGTGAAATTCTTCGATTAATTGTGCTCCTCTTTCAGTTGTATCATTCACAACTTTCAACATTTTAACGATATCTCTTCCCTTTAAATAGCTTCCTTCATTTTGCCATGAATCAGGATCAAATAGGAAAACATCTTTTGGTGTTTGTAACTTATCTAACAGTTTTATTGACTTGTAATTGATTCGATAAAGAGGAAGATCTTTACTAAGAAAGTATTCCAAATCATCTACTGTTATTTGAAATTTTTTATACAATCAGACACGTCTTCCTATACAGCAAGCATTTTTTTGACGTAGTCTTTTCCTATCTTCAAAATTAATTCCTTCATCCAATACGGACAAAGCTACTAGTTCATCCCCTAAGTACCATAAGTGATTTATGAATTTTTCAATCACTGCTTCTGCTGCATGTTTGTCATCATTTTGTACGCTGCATGTTTTTTAGACACTAGACTTTATATTAATTTAAAAGGCCTAGAATGGGTTGCTGCGAAAAACTATATCTTCATACAATATTTAACTGTAAAACAGAATTTACCAGCAATCTCTTCATGTAAGGTCAATTTAAGTTGTTTCCTAAATATATAAATATTCAAACAATAAATTCCTTTTGCCACCCATCTGGCTCACAGATAAGCTCCAGGTTGGCGAAAACATATCCCTGTAGGAGGGAGGCCTTCACCAAGAAATATTATTACACGTTATGAAAGTTCTCTAATATTTCTTAATACCGCTTTCTATGAACAATATTTCATCAAATTTTTCTTTTAGAATTTAAGTCGTATGTGTAATTTTTGAATTTTGAAGCTCTTAAATAATGGAATATCGAGTCTAGAACTAAGAAAGGCAAGAACTTCTTTAAAGACACTCTGCAGTACGATTTCAAGTGCATGATGATAGCAATACAAATGCAATATATAACCGTTCAGTTTTTGCTCTAAAAATTACATGCACAATTTATACGGCCGGTATTGTAAGCCGCTGTATAAAAACACTACAGCTTGAACAGTTAGCAACAAAGAGCAATCATCAAAGATAACACACATATACAACTGAAGAAATATCTAGAAATTCTGAGTAGCTGTTCAACATTGGAAGCTATCATGGTAAGCCTATCGGCGTTTTTTTCCAGTTACATCTGGATGTAGCTTTGTATCCCAGGGAAGAACTAAAAAATCTAAATTTAAATTCATGAAATCTAATTTTACCTCTCGAAGATTCGAAGATTTTCTCTTGCTCTCTTAAGGGATGTACGATTGATTATAAGATTATTTGGATTTAAATTTACTGTATCTACATAGGCTGTTAATAAATGAGCAGCATTTTTGTCCCTAATATGGCATTTGTCTAACATTGATGAAATTCGAGCAGATCTCAATAGTTGTCAAGCTTTTTTGCGTTGTGGTAGACCAGATCTAGAAAAAAGGTTCAACAGGTTAGGATAGATACCCATTTCGGTTCCTAAATCTTGTAAATTGCAAGAGGAATTTGATGATAATAAAGGACTATGTACTGAAATAAAAGGCAGTTTAAAGAATAGATTTTTACATTATTCCGATCTGGAATTTTTAAAAATTTATATTTAAAATATGGAAAATCGAGTTTATTTTATGATAGGGTAATCGAGGATTTTTCAAAATTTGAAATATAAAAATGCATAAATATTTAAGAATATAACTAAAGAACATTGAATTAAAATATAATTGTCATTACTAATATTTATAGCATCGAACGAGCGCGAATAGCAGCGGTATGCCTGTCCCAAGGCCATTGGTGTACATGTACCCTATGTAATATGTAAAATTTTACAGAATGAATGTTTGGTCTGGCAGTAGCAACATCTATAGAAGGTTTAAAATTACTTTAAATATGAAACCTAGGAATATTTTTACATAAAAATGAGAAAATCCGCAATTTTTTCTTCAAAACTCAAAAAAGGGGGCCCTAGGGGCACGTGTTAATATTCATGGATTGACTTAAAATTTTGCATGGATCATTTATTTGTATAATGGAACAAATTGAGGGGGCGTCGTGTAAAATATCTACAACTTCAAAAATAAGGACCACCCTAATATATATATATATATATATATATATATATATATATATATATATATATATATATATATATATATATATATATATATATATATATATATATATATATATACATATATATATATATATATGTGTGTGTGTGTGTGTGTGTGTGTGTACACTCCTGTTTGTGAAAATTACAACACCATAAAGGAAGCATCATAGTTGAATGAAATTTAATACACAGTTGAGTGGTAATGGTACAAATAAATGATTACATTTTCAAACCAAACAAACAATAAAAAGAGATAGAAATTAGTGTTTTGTGTGGCCACCATGCGCTGCAATAAGAACTGCTACACGCCTCGGCATGCTCGGCATGGAGTGAAACAAAGTTTGAATATCTGCCTGCGGAAGAGTATTCCATATTGTTTGTATGTCCAACCAAAGTTCGTCTGTCGAAGCAACAGGACGAGGATTACGATCGAGACGCCGCCCAACGAAATCCCACACATGTTCAATCGGTGACATATCCGGGGAACATGCAGGCCAAGGAAGAAGCTGTAACTGCTGCGAATCAAGGTAGGATTTGACAATCCTGGCGACATGAGGACGGGCATTATCCAGCAGGAATACAGCCCCTGACAATCCTTGCAAGAAATGAATAGCTTGGGGCTGTAAAACTTCGTTTATGTATCGAGTTCTGTTCAAATTGCCCACCAGTCGTAGCAATTGTGATCGTCCATGATATGCTATGGAACCCCAGACCATAACTCCAAGTGTTCGTCCACTGTGGCGTTCGATAATGCACTCCGGAAAGTGCCGTTCACCGGCATAGCGTCTGACAGAATTCGGCCATCATGGTGCCACAAATTGAAGCGGGATTCGTCAGAAAATACGACCTGCTGCCAATCAGCACGCCAGCTCCAATGCACATTGGCCCATTGTAGCCACAGGCGGCGATGGTTTTGCGTGAGAGGAATCTGTATAAAGGAATCCTTACGCGCAGCCCGCGCTGCAGCAGACGTCTCCGAATTGATGAAGCACACAATGAAACACCTGTAGCTGTTGACCACTGTGCTGCCAATTGTCTAGAAGAAGCTGTGTGGTCCGTCAGCGCCATACGCACAAGGTGTCTGTTATCGCGAGCTGACGTCACATTTCGGGGTCCACTCCCGGATTTCCCAGCTGTCCGACCCTCGTCCGTCCACTGCTTCCAAACACGCATGATTGTGCTGCTGTTACACTGCACACGAGCGACTACTGCACGATAACACAATCCAGCTTCACGCAATCCGACGATTCTGCCCCGTGCAAACTCCGAAATGTGCATAAATTTCGCTTTCTTTCGTCGAAGAGGCATAGTAAAGATTCAGTTAACGTTTACTCTAGCATATAACCACCGATAATCATACACACCTCGCTACAGCCGTTTATTTATATTTGGTTCGATCCGCCGTTCAGAGCGCTGCTCAGGATAAGCATGAGCTAATTAATTAAATCCTATGAAAGTTATCACTTCTGCCGAGCGTCCCGTGACGCACATTTTTTTTTTTTAATAAACTGTAGCTCGCCACGAGTTTACTTTATATACTCACTTTTTTTTTCGTTGAAAAAGTTTGAAACGTACATTCGGTGACCAGATAATCTGAAAAATACAGAATTTTGGAAGATTCTTTTTCAAGATTACATTATAGTTTAAAGTTTTGCAGAATAAATACTTTTTGTTACTTTTATTCAATTTGTTCATTTATAACTACTATTTTAATTTTTTAAGGGTATGAAGGCCTTCCTTTCTGGTACATCGCTAAAATATAATTACAATGGAGTTCTTAAAAAGGGCTGGGCAGCACCCTCTATACCCCTTTGATGGAGGCCCTGAAGTACACTCAGGGCCGACGAGAGGACACGTCAACCTAGTCGGAAACTAGGGGCCCACCTCGGAATCGCAATTGTATAAGTCTTAATGAGGATAATGGGCCGGAAAACCAACAGACAGCAGGCTCTCACCTAGGCTCTCGGTGGCCCTGAGTACACTAAAAAATGCCTCGTGGGTCCTCTTCTGACATTAAACCTACATTCAGAGCCTGATTGACTCCCAAGCCTCTATTAAACATAGGGCTCTCGCAGGCGCCACCGAATTTGACGGTTCTTCAAACTTGTATTTATTAAGAGAGTGTTGCGACAGTTGCGAGTAAAAAACGAGCTGATGTGTGCATCACATGAGTTCCTTTTACTTCACTTTAATGTCATTTCCCCATTATTCGCTATTTTAATGTGATTCAATTGTTTACTCTCTAAATATCACCAACAGTGGCGAAATTGAAACCAAATTAAAAAAAAAAAAATCCGCCAAATTTGTCGCTAAGTTGGCGACAAAACTTGGCGACCAAAAGACTTGCGATATGTCGCCAAGTGTACGACAAACTATAACACCACTTGAGTTTACATCGAAATTAACGATGATTTCCCCCCAAAAAAGGGGCAAAAGACCCCCTTAGGAGCATCCGAATGCAACCAAAAGAGAAGGTGCACAACTAGGCCCCACTAGGAATCTACGTACCAAATTTCAACTTTCTAGGACATAACGTTTTTGAGTTATGCGTGATACATACACACATACACACATACTCACATACATACGTACATACAGACGTCACGAGAAAATTCGTTGTAATTAACTCTGGGGTCGTCAAAATGGATATTTCGGGTGTCTGTAGGTTCTTAGGCACTTATCCACTTCTGGTCGGGTCGAAAAAAAAACTCACCATTCGTTCGTGCGTGAGAAAAATGGAAATTAAGGCTGATTTTTGAGTGAAAAGTTTTTCGCAAATACAATACTTCCTTTTTACTTCCTTTTACAAAAAAGGAAGTATTGTATTCGCGAAAAAATTTTCACTCAAAAATCGCCCTTAATTTCCATTTTGCTCACCCCCAAATGAATGTTGAGTTTTTTTTTTCGATTCGACCACATGCGGAAAAGTGCCTAAGAATGTATAGACACGCGAAATATCCATTTTGACCATCACCGAGGTAATTACAACGACTTTTCTCGTGACGTCTGTATGTATGTGCGTATGTGTGTATGTGCGTATGTGCGTATGTGCGTATGTGCGTATGTATCTCGCATAACTCAAAAATGGTATGTCCTAGAAAGTTGAAATTTGGTACATAGACTCGTAGTGGGGTCTAGTTGTGCACCTCCTATTTTGGTTGCATTCGGGTGTTTCTAAAGGGGTCTTTTGCACCTTTTTGGGGGGAAATCATTGTTAATTTCGATGCAAACTCAAGTGGTGTTATAATTTGGCGGTCACTTGGCGATATATCGCCAGTCTTTTGGTTGCCAAGTTTTGTCGCCAACTTGGCGAAAAATTTGGCGATTTTTTTTTTTTAAATCTGCTTTCAATGTGGCTATTGCTAGTGATATTTAAAGAGTTAGAGAGAGAATCCCATTAAAATTGCAATAATAGGGAAATAGCATTAAATTGGTGTAAAAGGAAGTCATGTGATGCACACATCAGCTCGTTTTGTAAAAGGAAGTAAAAAGGAGTGTAATCACAAATCGCAACGGCCCCGGAACCCACCGGCCCTTCGGGCGATCGGCCGATCGCCTGATTGCCCACTCCGGCCCTGCCAGGGGAGTTAGATTCAAAGTACTTGCATGCAATTCTGTCTTAACTTTGGCCATCTCTTTCTCAATACTATTTGCTTTAAATTCGACTAAATTATTTTCAGCTTTATTAAAAATATTAATTTGATTGTATCAAAATGATGAGTAAAAAATTAATTCGATCTGTTGCAACTACTAAGCCACAGCAACGCGTGGTGAGCTAGTAGTTTCATAAAAAAAGTTCTCTTTCATTCTTTGAAATTTTAAAACGTTTCCGAATAATGGCAACGCAGATGAATTACTGAAAAATGATATAGACTTGAGTTAAATCAGTAGGGGAAAATATAATGATAGAAAATGGGAAGATAAAGAGCAACCGAGATTTGTCTGTAATGCTAAAATGTATGTTTCACATAATACAGCATCTTTATTTTCAGAAAAAAACGAGCTGATGAGATTCAGGAAAAAACATCACATGACTTCCTTTTACTCCAATTTAATGATAACAGTGTCTCGAATTAAGCAAAGAAACACTTTAAATGTTTTCACCCCAAGTTTGTTGCGAATTGAAGCAAAGAAAACGTTTTATACAAATAAGTTTTCCCAATATTGGCAGTTTTAATGTGATTCAACGGTTAACTCTCCCCTCCCCCCCCCCAAAAAAAAAAGAAAAAAAAAGAGAAACGCCAAATTTGTCACCGAATTGGCGACAAAACTTGGCGACCAAAAGCTGGGCGATATATTGCCAAGTGTTTGCCAAATTATAACACCACTTGAGTTTGCATTGAAATTAACAATGATTTCCCCCCAAAAAAGGGGCAAAAGACCCCCTTAGGAGCATCCTAATGCAACCAAAAGAGAAGATGCACAACTAGGCCGCACTAGGAGTCTACGTACCAAATTTCAACTTTCTAGGACATACCGTTTTTGAGTTATACGAGATACATACACACATACGCACATACATACGTATGTATGTGCGTACATACATACATACGTACATACAGACGTCACAAGAAAATTCGTGGTAATTAACTCGGGAGTCGTCAAAATGGATATTTCGGATGTGTGTAGGTTCTAGGCATGTATCCACGGGTGGTAGGGTTGAGAAAAAAAACTCGATATTCATTTGAGGGCAACCAAAATGGAATTTAAGGCCGATTTTTAAGTGAACTTTTTTTCGCGAATACAATACTTCCTTTTTTGTGAAAGGACGTAATAACTAACTTCTTTGTTATTTCATTATTTGTTATCGTTGGCTCAAAAAGACATTTTGATTCTAGAAAAAATAAGTTACATTCCGAATTAATTCCGTTCCCTTTTCTTAAAGTTACGTATAGTGCTCTTTTGATTAAAACTGTTTTAAAATCGAAACTCTAGCTTATTTATTTAATATCTATATAGCTGAATCTTTGATGAGCGCTGAACTTTAGTGTCTTGTGCGTTAACCATTTTATCATCCCATCGTCTTTATTTATAACAGTATCTTCATCTATTATTTTTTTCATCTATGAATCAACGATTTGAATAATTTCTGTCATTACTTTCATTCACTTGTGTTCTTACACTCCTCACTGTTCGAAGGTATTTCATTAGTATAAATTGTAACTGCATTACTTTGCAAAGAGTCCAAAGTTTCCGCTTTTGAAAACTGCTGATTTGAAAAAAAAAAAAAAAAAAAAAATTCACGTTTAAAAATTTTTGAAGACTTTTTTTTGTTTTTCGGTTTTTAATTTAGCATGTTTCCTTTATTTAAAATCATTCAGCCTTTTTCGCTCGTCACTCATTTTCATTTGCCTCCGAGACTCAATATCAACAGAAAACAACTTTTAAGTATGAATGATGTAAAAAAAAGAAAATAAACGTCAATCACTTAAGAAACCAGTATTGAATAATCTTTAGTATAGCACTAAAAATCTTATTAGTCTAACTCCAATCTTGTTGCGACTTCTGGATAAACGCTACGACACTTTCTGAAATCATCGACACCCGCTTTTCGCCTTCATTTACTATTTTACGCTGATCAATTACCATGATTGAAAAACATTTGATTTTCATAAGATGTGTAAGAGTAACCATTATTAAATTGCAAGAAAAAAATGTCTGCGTGAAAAATGAAAAAATGCTAATATTTACTTTCAAGAATGAAAACTTCATTTAAAAAGTGTGTGGTTAAAGCAAAATTTGCCGCCCCTGAAAATTTTGCCGCCCTTGGCAGCTGCTACTCTGCCTATTGGGAAATTGGGCCCTGCCCCCGACTCTCATAAATGATGGACCCCAGTAACCATAACCAAAACCGTAGCCTACGAGGAAAACACAAAGCTGAGAACGGAGGAATGCATTTATGCGTGTTTAAGCGAAAACGAGACGGTTAGATTAATGTCTTGTAGTGCCATCTATATTTAGTATTTATAAGTTCATATGC
The DNA here is from genome assembly GCF_026930045.1 of Uloborus diversus. NCBI lineage: Eukaryota > Metazoa > Arthropoda > Arachnida > Araneae > Uloboridae > Uloborus > Uloborus diversus. Next base: position 19,003,673 of record NC_072733.1, on the reverse strand, counting down.
TTTTATAAGATTATAATATAATTTCAATACAATTATTTATCAATTAAAATTTCATTTGCTATTTATACAGTACAAAAAATGTCAAGAACTTCTCAATTGATAAATAATTGTCTTTCTTAATTAAATGTTTATAAAACGTCAACAAATTAAAAGACGGCTATGCATACATACTGCATTTGCTGAAATTCATTTAGAAAACGACTGAAGAAAAAAATCCACAATTTTTGATGATAACAAATATGAACTTCGAAGACGGATTTCAAACCGAGCGCATGTATATTTTTATGGAATGTTACTGATTTTTGAAATATTAGTCAAAATAATCTCAAATTAAAGGGGTGCCTACCTTCCTAAGAGCAAGGGCGTACGCCTCCCTCCCCCCCCCCCCAAAAAATTGCCCAATGGCAACCAACAAAGAGAAAAATACCACTCAATACAACCCCCCCCCCCCAAAAAAAAAGGTTCAATGGAGTAGTCTGCGCCATGAGCCCCTCCCCCTATGTGGGTACCCCTACAAATTTCCCGAAATTCATCTCGAACTCAAATCGCAAAAACCTTTTTGGAAAGAAAAAAAAAGCATTTTTTGGATTTGTTGGGTAATAACAAGAATTGTATTGGAGCAATGCCAAAATGCTATGCATCATTTTGTTGGTAATTTAGCCAAAAATGTAATGCATTAGCCACTGGCGCACACAGGAATTTTGCAAGGGGAGGGTCAGCCAGAATAACGTACACGAATTGCAATTTTCCGTTTATTAGTGCATTGCATGTAGTAGCCTATATTCCGTACCAGCGATAAGAATGTAGTTGATAAAAAAAACTCATTTTCATTTTTACCAGTGTTAAAAGAGGGTCGCGTCTCATCCTTAGCATGCACCAGAAAAAAAAAAAATTCCGCTTTCCTGGAAAGTTGCGATTATGTGACTTACGTCCATCTTGCTCTGAGGTATATAGATATATTACGTTTAGGTACAGATGTGATATACATCGGCGACATTCGAATGGCGATATTCGATTTTTTTGCACAAAATTAAAATATTTTTCTCGCCAATGAGGCGATAATTTTTTATGCATGGCATCCCTGGGCAAACTAACCTGTGTTTAGCAACCCGAAGGCAATCTTACAGATCTGTTCAAACTTGTTTACTTGGGTTGTTTGGGTTTCACGCAGGAGAGATACGTGGTGTTGTTTCGTGCAATATACCTTACAGGAATGCTAATTTTGTGTTAGTATAAATTCAGTAGTTGTGTTTTGAAGTAAAAACATTAGAAAATGCCAGTTTCTTCAAACTTGAAGGTTAATTAAAAGTTAACTCCAACGTGGTGTGTATCTGTAACGTGCCATTGTCATATGATGTATTGTTTTAGACTGAGTGTGAATATTTATACCATATAAAAAGGTAAGTTCTTTATTTTAGAATTCAAAAAAAAAAAAAAAACCTCTCACTTCCAAAATTCTTTGTTTTTACAAATCCTTGAGGGGTTCTTGTAGTTTTTAACTTTATTTTTACGGTATGTAAATTAATTTTACAGAAATAGTACGGTTATTTTGTTCTAAAAGTTAATTCTTATCGATGCCACGAATTATTTAGACATTCTATTAACGTGCCTCCTTTAGGTACTGAATTTTATGTTAACAATTGAAAGTTCTTTCGGTTGTACTCTTAAAAATGCTGAATTTTATTAATAAATCTGCACAATAAGGGTGCATATTTCACACTTAAAACTGTGTCATTATTGTACACTGAACGGAAGGAGCCACCCTTGGGTGTCTCCATGAAAATATACATAACTGTGACCATACTCCGACTGTAATGTATATTAACAGTCGGAGGGATAACGGACCGAGCGGAGCGAGGTCCTGGCGAGCCAGAGGTCTCATAGTACTTTCGTAATGAGACCGAGGCAGGGCCGGCGAGCCGAGGTCTCATTACGAAAGTACTATGAGACCGAGGGCTCGTATCCCGGAGAAATGATGAAAAAAAAATTAATGCATTAATTTCGACTTGTAATTAATACAACAATTTATTTCATTGTATTTTAATATGTTTACAAAAAACCCCGGCCCTGTACATTTTTGAAGCATATATTCGTGATGTTTTTTGTTGTGCTTTTATGTTGTTTTTATATATATTGTGTTCTGAAGTGCTTTGATCATGTTTTTTTACCGGATTTTTCCTTTTGGCGCTAAAAAAGCATCGCTAAGAACGATGTATGAAATATGTCGTCATACATCGTTTTCTTGGCGACGCTTTCTTGGCGCCAACAGGAAAAAGTCGCCAAGGGTGGGGTATATCACATCAGTTCCTACGTTTAATTTTCTGTATTTTATGGTACACATACATTTTGGTACACATAGATTATGGTATACATAGATTACAATACTTATACTTTCGCATTCATGACATTAGTAAGGATGTATTCAGGATCCGACAGTGCCTGGGCAAATAAAAAAACTAACATTCTCAATTATCTAATGATTAATATGAATATGTTCGGTACTTTTCCCACGATTCTGTACGTTAGGGGAAGGGTCGCCAAAAAATATTCGCCAAGGGCGCAGACATTTCTTAGGACGGATATCTTGCATAACCTTAAAAAAGTTAGTTATTTTTACGGAATTGAGATAACCATTATGGTCTTTACTATTTTCGTACATTTCAGTCCTCCAAAATGAATTTCACTCCCTTAAAATACGTCAAGGAGTATTTTAACGCCTTGAAAAAAACTATATATCACTATTTTCGGCTTCTACGTTAGGAATATACACTAAAACCTGTTTTTATGCGGTCTTTTTTTTTTGCGATTTTATTTATTTATTTATTTATTTTTTGGTACGATTTTTTTTTTTTTTGCGTAACATTAAAACTTCAATCAGATTGCGATTCAATTGACGAAATTATTTTTAAAACGAGTGCGAGGTAGTATTTTCCAAGTGACGACATAGACACCCCGATGGGAAGTCACTATGACCTTCCAAAAATTTCCTTATTCGGAAAAATTTGTCCGACTACTCGGCAAAAATTATCACTTGGTTCATTTTAATTTCATTTTAATATTACAATTTTGTAAGTTTTTGTGTTATTTTCTATGTGAGACTTTTTTCATGTGGTTCCTATCCACGGCATATTTTTTTTTTAAACTGTGTTGCGAAAACAAATTAGAGCTACTCGTGAAGTTTCGAAAAACTGTTTTGTGAGATTTTTTTAATGCGGTCCCTATGCACCGCATAAAAACAAGTTTGAGTGTATTATCCGCAGAAAACTAGCATTTTCCGCCTTTTTTTTTTTTTTTGTGTGCGTTTCCTGAATTCGTGACAAAAGAATAATTGTTAACTTGGCAAAACTAGAAAAGCGCGGTAGTTTACGAAAACCAACCACTGAGCATTTTGCACACAGTGATTGGCCTTCGCGAAAGTGACGTTGAAATTTCTGCTGAACGGGCATATCTTTAAGTTGTATATATACGTCGTTTTAAAAGAATCGGATGGATTTGTTTGATATTTAGTTGCAAGTGGTTTTCGGCTTCAGTGCAGCAATCATTCTATTTTGAGACATATTATGGCTGTAGCACTAGTAGCACCTGAAACGCAACCTGCTAACTGGTGGTCTCCGTTGAATTACACAAAGCCGCTTTTTGATCAGCACTTTGGCATAGTCGTTTCGGATGCAGACCTTCATGAGAGCACGTGGTTCAGAAGTTATTACATAAGGCCGCGGACTCGTGAGTCTGTAGAAAACTCTGGCAAGTCTGAAGTTATAGATGACCACGAAAAATTCAAAGCTACGTTGGATGTTCGCCATTTTGCCACTGAAGATATCAGTATTCGAATGGTCGGTAACATCGTAGAAGTCCATGCGCAGCATTCCGATAAACTGGACAATTGTGGTGTCATTAGGCGTGCATTCTGCAGAAAGTACTTACTTCCACCTGGAGTGGCACCTGGAAATGTGAAATCCAATCATAGCAATGGAGTCTTAACCATTGAAGGCCCTAAAGAACCTTTAGAACCGTTTCCAATAAATATTGATGTCGAAAGTGAAAAGCAAGACGTTGATAAAACAAGCGACAATAGTTCTACCACTGATACTTCTTAAACGTTGATATGTTTTGGACACTAATCCTTACATCTGTTGTATTTCCAGGTAACTGCTTTTTCACTAGAAAATATGTTTGTTAAAAATCTGAATGTGCTGCGAAGCAAAACTCTGTAGATCAGAATTTTTTTACTTAATTTAGTTCATATTAAATATTTGTTAAGCTCTTGATTTGTTCTTTGAAGACCTTAACTCATTAAATATTTTTGCAAAGTACAAATTAAGTTGTTCAGAATATAATTAGAGTCCTGAATATGCCGTGCATATTTTTCACTTTTAAAACTAAAACGTAGAACTCCGTAAAGACAAAGTCGTCTGATTTAAGAATGTTGTGTGGTCTCTCTTTGCAAATAAACTAAAATAGTATACTCAGTGTTAACTCATTCTGTAAAAAAAAAAAAAAAAAAAAAAAAAAAAAAAAAAAAATTAGAATTAAAACTATTAGAATTGCCGCACTGGAAAAATTAACGTTTAAAATTAGTTTCAGAGTTGCGAATCGAAACATTCGCAGATTTTTCGAAGCGGAAATTATTAAATCCTAATCTTGGAAATTAAAGTATTTTAAGTTTAAAATAATAAAAACAATTTATGTTAAAATGTAAAAGTGAATCCATAATTGAAAAAACCGATGGAAGAATACATGAATGATTCTTTTCTTTTCAAAACTATAAAACTGTCTACTTTAAAATATATATAAATATATAGTACCGTCTTTATTTGAAATAAAACTCGATTCAATTAAACCTGATTTGAAAACGATTTAACATCACTGAATAGTTTGAATTGATTTCAAGCTCTGGTTTCTGTATCTTTCGTAAAGTGCTTATTTGCTATTACTCTGACAAAGAGTTCTCGATGAAGAGTCTTGCGATTTTGAATGTTATAGTCGAGATAACACTCAAACTGGAGCATAGCATATTACCTTGCAAGATAAGTGAACTTGGGAATGTGTTTAGTTTCATTCTTAACAAGACATATGGTTTTCGAGAAATGTGGTATCATTGTGCCCAAATTCAGAAAACTGTTCGACTACATTTACCATATCTTTACCTAGGATGTAAACGGCAATAAGTTGCAGCAAAAGTAGCTAGGAGATGAGTTCAAAGTTTTTTCTTTTGTGACGATTTGTATATCTGGATTGCTATTTATGTGCTTATACAATGAAAATTAGCTAATGTATATCTTAGTGCTTTATGCATTTGAATAGAGTGTAAAAAGTTGACAAAGATGGTGGTTAAATCTTTTATTTTGAGAAAAAATGGACCCAGTGCCTTTCACCTCCCTGGTACATATATAGGCAAATAAATAAATAAAATGTTTTGTTACAGTTGGAAATTTTTTGAAATTGCAGCTCCAAAGCAATTTCAGACTATCTTTGGTGATGTTAAAGGAAAGAGAGGATGAAGAGTTGACCCCCAGAAAAATCCTAGCTTGTGTAAGCTTAAAAATGCATAAGACGATCTTTGCTAATGTTAAAGGAAAAAGAGATTCGGGGACGCTGCCCCGGTCAAATTTCCAAATTGAAACTTTAAAAACGTATTTGTAACCTCTAATTACATTAAGTGTGCGGGAGGAGGAGGAGGGGGAGGGAGGTCAGGTGCTGTTAAGCGGAAATATTTCAAAATTGCTGATCTAAAAGCGTAGTAAGATCGAAGAGATTCGATCACCCACCCCCGTAGATGTGCATTCTAAAGAATCCTTGTAAACGGCCGCTTTTCGAAAAGTAAATGTTTAAAAACTTTTTGAGATTTTTATTCTTTAGATTTTTTTTTAAATTTAGGGAAAAGGAATTCGGGAGCTCTCCCCCCGAGATTTTTTCAAAACTCTAGCTGTAAAAACAGTTTTAGACTATGTTTGGTGATGTTAGGGGTGAGAGAGACTAAAAGTCCATCCCAGATATTTTTTTCGAAATTAAAATCTAAAAAATTCGATTATAGGCCATCTTTGGTAACGTTAAGGGACAGGTAGTTTAAAGTTGAAGCTCCAGAAAGATAATTTCAGTTGACTTTTAATAATTTTAGAGATGAGTTTTCGGGAGCTCTCCTCTTTAAACATTTAGAAATTGAAGTCTTTTAAACTAAGTTTAAGACGTGGGCAGTGGGTTAAGAACCTTTAATGATGGTGAAGAAAGGGGGGGGGGTCACTGGCTCGGAACTTTTTTGAATTTAACTTTTAAAACGTAGTTTTTAGACAATCTTTGGAAATGTTAGGGGGGGGGGAGAAGAGGTTCGAAGACCTTCGGAATTCTTAAAAATGAAATTTTAACGATCTTTAATGATGGTGCAAGGGCGCTTCTCAAGAGTTTAGATGGCCGAGCTCTGATGGAAGTTTTTCGAAATTGAAGTCTTATATACTTTATTGTAGGTCATCTTGTGGATGGCGATAAGGGAAAGAATAGTTTTGGGGAATTATTTTCCGGAATTCTGTTAAAATCAGTTTCAAAAACGCATTTCAAGACTACCCCCCTCCCGTTCCAAAATGTATTAATTTTTACTGTGTTTTCGACTGGGTTAAAATTAAGGGAATACTTTATCATGCTAAATATTTTAACAAGTCTCAAAAAAAATTAACCGTTGCCCATTCTAAAGGATCATGGTTTTCCTATTTTCATATTTTTCCCTCTGCCCCCCCCCCCAAACCTTTCTGCGGCCATCAAGGCGGTCACATGGCCCCCATTGAGAAACCCTGATCTAGCGCACTTAGCAGATTGGCAATTGTGGATTTTTAACACGATACAACATCTCTGGACAAAGATGTTTAGATACTTCACATAAAGCTTTCGTCAAGGTTTTAAAAAATGTGTTACATTGTATTATCATGAGCAGTAACCAAACAGTTCATTACGCCAGGCTTAAAATATGGTGATTGCAATTCCGGACCAAAAATAAATTTCCGGTATTCGGTCTTAGTTAAAACTTGATACCTGAACACCGGTAATAGAAAAGTTTCCAAAAAGAACAAAAACTCGTGTTGTTCGCCAATTTCTTAATTTCATTTGCATAAACTATAAAAATACTACATGTTGTGACGTAGTGAGCAAATATAAACTGAAAGAACAAATGATTACATTTAAATACTAATAAGAGAATTTTTTCGAAAATTCAATATCACACAAAAATGTTGTCAATCATATATGTATTGATAGAAAAGTGAGTGTAAAAAACATAATTCATTTCTTGAACTGTCATTCCACCTTGGAGGTATTATCGTACACAAATTTCCTACAGTTAAGAATACACAATTCGTAGGTTAAGTACCAAGCGCAGATCTTCCATCGTTGCATCTGGCTTTTGATTAGTTAGTAGTAAGATTTGAGCTTATAAATTGGAAGGAGGTATTACTGTGGTGTTTGAATTATTTGGGACAAAGATATTTTTTCGGAGACTTTCAACTTGGCTGCCAGCTAGCTCCAGTGGGTTCCCCTTAGCAATTTTGTCTCGCTTAAAGTCCTCTGGATGTTAGTTTTGATTGCTTAAACTAGTCTAGATGGGAATATTGAAAAATTCTTCAGTTTCTGTGAGAAGAGAAAATAACATTTTCCATTCTTTCATTATAGTGTACGATAGGGATACAACCTCTAGAGAATTAGAGGGGGGATAACGCCAGAGATAATCGGACTAAACAGGCACAAATCCATTTAAAAAAATATTTTCTGTGGAACCTGTGGTTGGTATTGAAAATTATTTTTTTGACAACTTCTCTTTTGACTAACAGTGAGAAGTCTCCGGTGTAGTCTCAAACAATGAATATCAATAAAATAGGCAATGAAATACCTCAGAAATGCATTGGCTAGTTCTTGTAGGTCTAATAATGTTGTTTCAAGGTAATGATCCTATTTTGGAGTTTTTTTCTTTTTTCGTTCACATTTCGAGGAGGAAATGGTTTAGTTAAATGCATTTCTTCAGGCGCAGGCGCACGGAGAAGCTGGATTTTCTAATCCCAATCATGGAAGTATAGTATTTGTTTCCGCTATAGATGCGTGACTGTTAAATACGATTATCTCTGCAAACTTCCTAGGATTTATATCCCTTTTTAGCGTACTAAAATGAACGAATGCAAGATGTAACTTCCTCTTCTCACAGAAACAATGTGAGGCATTGCTCAATATTCATAATTTCTCGTTTAAAATAGTTCTAAACAATAAATACTGACATTCGGATGGCATTAAGACAGACGGAGTAGTTTAGTGGGACCTGCTGGAATTAGCTGGCAATCAACTTGAAAGTTCGCAAAATAATAGCTTCGTCCGAATTAATTCGAACACTATAGTGTATCTGCGCACAAACAGGAGATCTGGAACGGTCGCCCCGTTTATTTTTAGAAACTAAAGTCCTCAAATTGCTGTTTTGAGGAATGCTTATTGACCTTCGCCCTGAAAACGCGCTTGTAGTATTTACAAGTGCGGTAAACACCTTTTAAACCTTATGTGGCCAGAGATATGAAAAAAATAGTATAAAATCATCAATTCTTATCCACCGCAGGTGGCGAACGAGGATTGGCATATTGGCGACCGAAGCGAGCAGATTAATTTAACTAGTAGGAAAGTTAACATTTGTACTAACAGTAGGGATGATGATCTCCCAATAAGAACAGTAGTGCATTCCCTCTCCCCTCAAATGTTAAGAAATACAGTGAAATCCAGTTACAACGAACTCCGAGGGACCGACAAAATATTTCGTTGTAACGAAATATTCGTTGTAACGGAATTTACTTAAAATTTTCTTTATTTTTGTAAAAGTGTTAGTTTTGCAACTCTGTACTCTAATATAATTAAATCTGCAATATTTATCGTAACTAACGATCGCAAATTTTGTCAAACACATTATTTATTCTGAAAAAACAGAGTAAAATATTTTTTAACACTGACCTTTTATTTATCGGTTGTCTTTACAAAAAATCTGTTATTTTTTTTTTTGCACGAGAGATTTCGTCCCAGAGGACACTACAAAAGATTCCAGTTTATGAATGTGGGAAAAAATTAAGTCAGGTACATCGCTCTGAGACGAAACAAATTGCTTTACTTTTGAAAGGAATTCAATAGCCTGAGTTGCGGTGACGTTTGGGTCAGCACACGCTGTATCTTCATTCTCACTTTCTTCACTTGGTTCACCATTTAATTTAGAGTTTTTAATGGAATCGATGATTTCCTGGTCAGTAATTTCGGCACAGGTCATTAAACCATCTGCTGTTTTAAAATCGTCCAGTCGGACGTCATCGGGGACAGAAGTACGAGCTTTGACAGTACTCCATAGATCCTTTAAATCTGATTAGTCAGCTTCTACGGAATTCTTATCTCCCTCGCGTAGCTGCGCATGACGCCAACAATTGACAATTGTATTTTTGCTAATTTCGTTCCACGATCCAGCAATCATCTCTATGGCTTCTTTGACGTTCGGCTTTCTTCCACTGTCATTTTCGATGCCCAAAAGAATGTGCCTTTACAAAAGTGATCGGAAGCGAGCCTTAACAGCTCTGATAATGCCTTGATCAAGTGGTTGAAGAATGGAGGTGCAGTTAGGCGGGAAGTACTCCACACGAACAAAATCTAAATTAGGAAGATCATTGTGGGCGGTGCAATTATCGATAAGAAGTACTTTTCTGTTTTGTTTTTTCATATCCTTGTCGAAATTAAGTATCCAATCATTAAAAAGGCTTTGCGTCATCCAAGATTTCTTATTTGCCCTGTATTCGCAAGGTAAAGAATGACAGTTTTTAAAACATCGAGGCTTTGCTGACTTACCGATGATTAAAATTTTTCGTTTCTCCGTTCCTGATTTATTACAGCAGAAGAGAGCTGTTAATCTTTGCTTCGAAGATTTACCGCCGACACATTTATCTGCTTTAAATGTCAATGTTTTTTGCGGCTCAAGCTGATAAGATACCAGCTTCATCTGCATTGAACGCATTGTCTGGACTGTAGTTTTCTATTAAAGCGGCTATTTCGCCAGACCTCCATTCACTTATTGATTGGGCAGGTGCATCACTTGCTTCTCCGCAAATTACTTTCGCAATTACACCATATCTGTCTCTGAAGCGATTCAACCAATCAATGCTTCCTTGAAAAATTTCAACTTCAAGCATTGCTGCAAAATGGCAAGCTTTCTCTCGTAGCAGTGGGCCGTTGATGGGAATGTTGCGTGCTCGCGCATCCAGGAACCACTGAAACACAGCAGAGTCAACATCTTGAAATTGAGCTGGCCGCATTCGCTTCCGACTCGGTCCAAGCAACGATGATTGCAATTGTGCTTCAATTTTCTTTCGATCTTTTAAAAACGTAGATAAAGTTGACGGGGATATGCCGTACTTTTTCGCTGCCTCCGATTTCTTTAATCCATTATCCACTTCTACGATAATAGCCATCTTTTCTTTAAGAGAAAACTGCTTTCTCTTGAGAGTCGCCATTTTCACCAAAAAAACACTCCGTGACCCTTGGTCAGAATTTTAGTGATTCTAAACTAGACCACCCGTTGGCAATAAGAATGACGTATGCTTGTCTTCTCATCGCGCTGACGAATCAGGAGCCACTTTGTTCGATTTCTCTCTTCGCACCTTAGACTGAATGCGTGAGTCACTGGCCACAAGAAAGTTGAAATCTTGCGGATTCCCCCCTGACAAATTCGTGGGGTACCATACAATAGCGCATGGCTAGACACTGGCTTTTGTTTGGCTTACGTTTCAGCATGAGTGGATTTCCACCTTGAATGGCTCTGTCGCTCTGTTTCAGAAGTACAAACGGAGTTTTCACGTTACGACTAACGAAAGTTGTTTTTTTTATTTCCAAAAACAGCATTAAATGAAAAATATTCAAACTGACGCCAAGAAAAACCTATCGTTGTAACGGATTTTTGTAAAAATTCTTTTCGCTATAACGAGATTTTTTTTACATTATCTTAATGGGGTTTTTAACGGGACCGAACGTTTTGTTCGTTGTAACGGATATTTCGTTGTATCGATATTCGTTGTAACGGGATTTCACTGTATTCCCTATATGAAACAGCAGCAAAAAAAAAAAAAAAAAAAGGCAAAGATTCCTTAAAACAAAAACACCACCTAAAAATCCTTCGTGGCATGCATAAAAGTAAAGTTCATTGAAAGAGATAAAAAAAAAATAATATAAAGGAATGCAGCACTTGTGAAATGGAAAGTTAGACTAACTCATAGAAAAAATGATTGTTACCATGCTAGAGTTAAAATTAACTTTCACAGAGTGACTAGTGGAATAGCCTGATATGCAAAAGGAAATAAACAAAGATGCAGACCAGTCATTGCGTCATTTCAAAATTTTCCAGGGGGGGGGGGATCACAGGGTATATGCTCAATGCATATTATATTGAAAAATCTCAAAATCCACGTGCCCATATGTGAAAATAAGTTGATTTCTTAAAGCCAGGCTGGTCAATTACCCCCTCCTGTCGATCCTAAATGACGGGCCTGCAAAGAAATGGCAAAAATAAAAACATGCTGTTCTGCTCTCTAAATGTACGAGAACGTGATTCATCAACATCATAGAGTAATGAAAATATCTTCTTTTGCTTTTCCAATGTGTTTGTTCATTGCACTCAACTCGTTATTTTGAAGCCGAATTCGGCACGAAATGATTGATTTATGTCCTGTCTTCTGAATGAAAAAAATAAGCATTTAAAACAGCAAATACGTAATGAATAATTTTAAAAGCGTTTTAACTAAAAATATGTATATATCGAAAATAATCGCAATTACCGGTTTTACGAAGTTGAAAACCAGTAGAGGTGTGTGCGGCAAAGTGAAATAGCTAAGATGACAGAGGTTTTCCAAAATGAACAAATTGGAAATTTGTTTTGAAAATTACAGTGTAAAAAGAAAACCTTGTATTTTATGATAAAACTTTCATTGGAAATACATTTTTATTTTTGGCAGTAATTTGGAATCTTAAAAAAAAAAAACAAAACAAAAAAAAACGAGCTGATGTGTGCATCACATAACTTCCTTTTACTCCAATTTAATGTCATTTCCCCATTATTGGCAATTTTAATGTGATTCAATAGTTTACGTTCTAAATATCACTAACAGTGATCAAATCAAAACCACACAAAAAAAATCGCCAAATTTGTCGCAGGTTGGCGAAAAAACTTGGCGACCAAAAGACTGGCGATATATCGCCAAGTGTCCTTCAAATTATAACACCACTTGAGTTTACATTGAAATTAACAATGATTCCCCCCCCCAAAAAAGGGGCAAAAGACCCCCTTAGGAACATCCGAATGCAATTAAAAGGGAAGGTGCACAACTAGACCCCACTAGGAGTCTACGTACTAAATTTAAACTTTCTAGGACATACCGTTTTTGAGTTATGCGAGGCACATACATACATACATGCAGACGTCACGAGAAAACTCGTTGTAAATTAACTCGGGGATCGTCAAAATGGATATTTCGGGTGTCTGTACGTTCCTAGGGATACTAGGACTTCCTTTTACAAAATTATGTACTTCCTTGTACGAAAAGGGAAGTATTGTATTCGTGAAAAAAATTACACCTAAAAATCGGCCTTAATTTCCATTTTGCTCACCCCCAAATGAATGTTGAGTTTTTTTTCAACCTGATCACACGTGGATATATGCCTAGGAACGTGCAGACACCCGAAATATCCATTTTGACGATCCCCGAGTTAATTACAACGAGTTTTCTCGTGACGTCTGTATGTACGTATGTATGTGCGTATGTGTGTATGTATGCCGCATAGAAAGTTGAAATTTGGTACATAGACTCCTAGTGGGGTCTAGTTGTGCACCTTCCTTTTTGGTTGCATTCGTATGCTTCAAAGGGGGTCTTTTGCCCCTTTGGGGGGAGAAATCATTGTTAATTTCGATGTAAATTCACGTGGTGTTATAATTTGGCGGATACTTGGCGATATATCGCCAGTCTTTTGGTCGCCAAGTTTTGTCGCCAACTTGGCGACAAATTTGGAGATTTATTTTATATATATATATATATATTTTTTTTCAATCTGGTTTCAATTTGGCCACTGTTGGTGATATTTAGAGTGTAAACTATTGAATCATATTAAAACTGCCAATAATGAGAAAATGTCATTAAATTGGAGTAAAAGGAAGTCATGTGATGCACACATCAGCTCGTTTGTAAAAGGAAGTAAAAAGTGGAAATTTTTCACTTGTTTTTCATACTGCAAAGTGAAAAATGAAATATTTTTCGATAGAAATATTTTCTATTTGATTATAAAAAGTATTTTTAATCAAATGAATCGATAAATAAAATTTTGAATGAATAAATGAAAATAAAATAGAACAGTAAACGAATAATTAAATTAATTAGTTAATAAACTAAGAAAAATAAATGAGTGAATGAAAGAGTTAATGAATAAAAAAATAAGTGAATGAATGAATAAATAGGTGAAATACCAAATGAAGGAATGGTAAATTAATTAACAAATGAATACGTAAGTGTTTTAGTAAATGATTGAGTAAACGAAATAAACAATTTCACTTTGCCCCACATGCACTCGACTACCAGGACGCTCATATAGGGGGGCAAGTGGGGGCTCAAACCATCCCCTCCCCCTTAGAAATAAGAATTTCCTTGCTTTTAGTGCCTTTTCTTGCAAAAATGTATAAAATTTCTTTTTTAGGCATTAATGAATAAGTTATAAAAATATCAAATTTTAATGTCTCTAATCTGTACTGAAATCGGTTTCCACGGGGAAAATTTTTGAGCCCCCCCCCCCCCCTTAAAATTTTGCATAAGGGCGCCCTTGCTCGACTACTTGAACAAAATATTTAAAATACAAATATGCTTAATGTCAACTAAATAAGTATTGCTCTGCATATTAGATGGTCACAATTAATATTTAAGCTGTTAATCACAAGAACTTTATCATTTTATTATATAAAAAATAATTTTTGACTTACAATAAACATTACAATAAGAGTATCAATTTTTGAAAATTGCCTGTATTATATTATGCTTTAATCTTCGGCGGTATTTTTTTTCCTGACTGAAATAGAGTACATGGTGCAACCGCATTGTTAAAATATTACCAGGTGGGTGGCACTAAACGCAGAGCAAATATTTCACCTTTTCCCCGCTATTTCACTTTGCCTCATAATCCCCTACTAGATACTCGTATTCGGTGTACCTCTATTAGGGTTTCCAATCCCGATCCTGATTCTCGCGGGATCCCGCATGATTTTTAGCGGGATTAATCCCGCGAGATAGAGAGCAAAATGCCGCGGGGTTTACAATCCCGCAATCTTTTTCCATTCAAACGTTTCCAACTTTTACCGCTCATAAAACGACTATTTTTACAAGCAACATCTGAAGTTTAAACCACCTTCCTCGTATATCTGCTATACAACAAAAATAGAGTATATTTTTCTGAAAATTGATGTTCTCATTCGAGGTTTCAGTTTTCATACGTTAAGCAATTGAGAAAATGCGTATAATTTTAATACATTTTTGAAAACCATCACTTAAGTTTAAAACTCAGAAAGTTAGTCTTTAGAAAAAATATAGTGTATTACTGATTGTAAACCTTGCTGAAGTAGCCTGAATGCAATGTCGGAACACTTCTGTAAGCTTAAGAAATGCACTCAAAACCTATAACTTACAAATAGTGTACAACATTTTTTTAGCAAAGAAGAAAGCAATGAAAAACCTGACATTATTTATATATACGGCATGACTCTAAAAGAGGCGACAGAAACTTTGGTGAAACACGGGATGACTCGCATGAAAATGCAGTAAATGAAGCTGCTCAAATTTTTGAATGCCTGTCTAAAGTGAGAGGTAAAATTAGCGAAGTTATCCTAAAACTTTTACTGAGACTTGGTGAAAGCAATCGGCGTTCACCTCCTGCTGTAATGAATCAAATGCGCTAATACAATGACAAATGTTAATGAAGGCACAAGGGTATTAATGCAAGTTAAATTCGATGCAGCAAAGCACATGTCCAATGAACATCGTTTTTGCCCCAAAATTTTTCAGTTGTTGAGCAAAAACTGAGCCTAAGAAAATAAAAATCTACTTCTGAAGGTGATGAAGTTAATGGGAATATTTTGCTAAATGGTGCACAGTTATTTAATCTCAGTAAAACCAACTGCACTGGACCCACAGTGCGTGTTTTCATCAAGCACATTATTTTTTGAGAAAAATCCTTTCTCATTCCATACGGAGCAATACTCTGTTAAGACGCGTTAGACTTTTTAGGGCACACGTTTGCGTACCAAACGATAATTGCTCATTGGGATCTAACTTTGGAGTGCTCTACAACTGATTTACGGATTTCGGGAAAACTATTAATTCAAGTAACAAAAGCAGCCCGTCCTAAAAAGCACAACTTTTTCTGTTTGATATTAAAATTAAATTTATAGAAAAATTAAGTCAATCCCGCAGGATCCCACGGGACTGGCTCCTTGCAATCCCGAAATCCCGCGGGACTGAATTCAGCGCGGGATTAGAAACCCTAACCTGTTTACCGGAATTGCAATTACCGAATGTATAAGAGATTTGTCTAACTCCTCCCATAAAAATTTCAATGGTGCAGCTTGGGCCGTGATTAAAGGCAAGCGCATTAATTTTTCAATTCCCGGGAAAGGGGGAAATTGCACCACCCGCTGCCCCCCCCCTAAATGACGGACCTGAACGTACATCTTTGTTTTTTGCGATATTCAACATGACTGTTGCATATTTACTAACGTCAGATGCATAGATTCTTGTTCAGTAATTCCTCAGTACAAATAGAGCAGTAAATAATTCTGAAAATATACAGTTTGCAGGAATGAGAAAAGGAACTGGATCGAAAGCAATATTTTCTTTCTTCAAGAGCACGCCGGTGAGAGGTCACGGGAGTTCACTGCGTCCCAGGGCCGCCCCGATGGGAGATCACTGCGACACAGGGTCTCTTCGATAGGAGGTCACGAGAGGTCACTATGACCTCCCAAAAATTCCTTATTCGTCATATTTTGTATGATTCGGAAAAGTAGAAAATTCTAGTTTGGTTTGGCAAATTGATAATTTTTTACCCTTCCAAAAATATTTAAGTTCGGGCAGTGGCGCAGCGAAGGGGAAGGGGGGGGGGGAGAGTTTAAAACACCCCCCAGAGGCATTGGTTTTAACATAAATGCAAATTCTAATACAGTATATGCATATGAAAGGGCTGTTTTGATCAAAGAAAACATTTCAGAAGGTATTTTTGATTAAAAAAAAAACCCTTCAGAACGTATTTTTGATCAAAAAATCCCCTTCAGAAGGTTTTTCTGGTTACGCTAGTGAGTTCAGGGCGTCCCTGCTGCAACTCCCCCCCCCCCCCAAAAAAAAAAAATCGGCAAAGTTTAACTGACGATTCGGCAAATATTTGGAGACAAAAGTGTAAAATTATAATTTTCAAATGCCCGAATGTCCCTTTGTATGTACGTATGTTTGCATATCAGTGTTTTATCATTCGATAAAATTTGAAGTTTCATTCGGCAAATTGAGAATTTCTTCCCTCACAACAAGTTTATATTACGGGGCATCCTTGGCCTTGATCCCGACCCGAGTTCCATATAACACCTATGAAAGGAGACATGCATCGCTCTCAATGTATGTGAGATCGCGAAATCCCTTGCTAGAGCAAAAAATTCGAAACATGCTAAAAATGTTTTTCTTAGTTTTTGAAATGGTGTGAAAGTTTGCATATACGACACTTTACTCAGGATGCTTACCTGGGGGAGATCATGTCGCAGACTGCACCATTGAAATTTTCAGGGTAGGGGGTTGAGGCATTCGCAAAGTTTAGGGGGACGCGTCCTTGCTCAATCGGGGGGGGGGGGGGCTGCTTTACCTTGTATGATTAGGGATGAAATTAGTGATGCGTGTTGGGTGTTTATTTATTAAAGGCTATTTTTGTCAAAGAAACGCAATTTGGTACATTAAATTATCTACTAAAATTATCTATCAATCTAATAAGTTTAGATAGTTCGCTTCTGTTATGCTTTGTTTTCAAATTTCATAAGGTTGAAAAAAAACTGTCGATTTTATTCCGTCTACTTGATTGTTAACCAATCCCCGACTTTAAGATTTTGAAAAAAATAAACCCTCCACCCCCTCTCCCTATAAAAAAAATAAAATAAAAATAAATAAAAACTTTCAATAACTGCGATTTTAAATACTGTTGTTCATGCTGCCATCTATCGATTGCAGCTCTGACTCTTCAATCAATTTAGCAAAAGCGCAAACATCCTTTATTTTCACAAATTGAACTAATGAAAACAACATTTCATTACCGATAAAAAAAAAAATGTATGTTTTATTCTCATAGGAAAGTTATATATTATTTAAGAAGGGGGGGGGGAGAGTTTTTCTGGTTTTGTTGGAACATTGAATTGAAAATTAATTTTAATTGAATAAAAACTAAACGTTTCTAACGCATATTTTATCATTAATTTGGCAATAATAAGAAAGTGAACAAGTTTGCATGCTTGTCATGAAACAAAGAGTGTACAGTTAATTTCAATCAAAAGCTTCACGAGTGTTTCCTTTTACCAACAACAAGTGCAATGGTTTACTCTTTTGAGGTTTATAAAAATGCTTTAAAATTTTAAAACACTTTTCACACTAATTGCATATCGTGGAACTGCCTAATTTTCACTATAACTATTATTTAGTCCAAAAAAATGTAAAAATTATCAGTTAAATTAACATTCTTACCCACAGACCATTTAACAGCTAGTCAAGATTAAAATATAAATACAGTCAGGGTCTAAAATAGGGTTACCAATTCCGAAATCCGGATCCCGCATGATATTTAGCGAGATTAATCCTGCGGAATTGAGAGCAAAATCCCGCAAGATTTCCAACCACGCAAAGGTTCTCCATGCATGCGTTTTCCAACTTTTGACTCTCATAAAACGAATCTTTTCACAAGAATCTTGAAGTTTTAAATCCCCTTCCTCGTACTTCTGCAAGGAGAGCAATACAAATTTAGTGTCTCATGTGATGAACGGTGTAGTTACCTTTCAGCATTTAGGAACACACTAAAAAAAGAGTATATTTTCCGAGAATGAATTGGTATTCTCATTCGGAGGTTTTTGTCTTCATACTTCACCAATTCAGTAATCGCGTAAAAATTGGAAACATTTTCGAAAACCATCACTGAAATTTGAAACTTAGAAAATTGCGTTTTAGGAAAAATTGAGAAACTTTATTACAAATTGTAAAACCCTCTAGCGTAGCCTGAATACAATGTTGGACGCTTCAGTAAGGTTAAGAAAAACACTCATAACTTACTAAAATTGTACAAAATTTTTCTTCGAGGAAGCTGAAATGAAAAACCCAATATTATTTATGCTCTCTAACCTGTAAAAAGTGCCTGCCGACGTCTTAGTCATCGTAAAGCTGATATTATAAATGTGAGTTGCACCTTGAAAATTATGTTAGATCAATTAGCTGACTAATATGCAATATTCGGCAGGACTCTAAAAGAGGGGACAGATATTTTAGTTATAGAGTTATAGATTAGTTTAAGTTATAGAAATGCAGGTTTTGCAGAGATATGCTACTCATTCATGGCAGTTCAAAAAAAGGCGTAGCTCGAAATGGTTAATTTTTGAGGTATGACGGTTTTCGAAAGGAGTGAGCGATAGATTAAATCCATTTGAAACGAATTATTTTCCTGGTTCAAAGTTATACTGTCATTTAGCGTAACTTTGATTTACGTTAGAAATGGGATGCAAAAGGTGCACAGAAATCCTCGCACAAAGTAATTTTTTTTAGTTTGTGTTTATTTCTTTTTGTATACCACTTCAATTATATTTTGGATCTGTTAGTTTACGCATTGTTTTTTGGCATTTTACGATTTCAATAAAAAATTCTGCTTTTCAAGAGTTCCTTAAACACTAATTCGTTTGCGTTATATGCCTCGGTAAATAGTGATGCAATCTGCTGTTTCAGAGGGCGTAGCAGAGATGGTCGAGGTCTAGGAAATGGAGGAAAATATACGGTAAATATTTCAGATAAGCGTAACGCCATCAGAAAGCAAGTTCAATGAAATTCAAGGGTTTCCACCAGAAAGTTCGCTCGTAAAATACTAATAAGAGACCAACAGGGGCGTCTCGAACTTAAATTTTTAGGAGGGTGGAAATTCTCAATCCACCGAATGAAACTCCAAATTTTGTCGAATGGTAAAGTATGAGTTTGCACACATGGGTTTGCACATGTATTGCAATGATGTTTCGAAATTTGCTGAATCGTCAGACAAAATTTTCGGAGTGAGGACATTTTTGAGAGGTTCTAGTGAACTCCCAAGGCCGTAATTTTAACGTTTTCCGGGGGAGGGGGGGCGCAAAAGATATGAATAAAGGCATTTTACAGGAAAAAAGCACCAAAGTACAAGCAAAAAATGCATAGTAGCATTTTTATTAAAATATCTTCCTCCTGATAGCCCAAATGACGGGCCTGGACATCGGGGCGTCCCTGGGAACCAATCAGTATGGCGAATGGCAAAAACGAAGCTTGAATTAATACTGATGCCTAACAAACTCCAAAAAGTTCAGCTTCTCACCGAAAAGAAAACAAAGTCGTGCTGCCGTAAACTTCTGAGACGAACCGCAAGTCAGCAGACTTTGTATCAGCGGCAAAACAGCTTTTGTGGATGCAGGCGTTGAAATAAATCAATAAATGCAGTGTACCACCAGTATGGCAGTCTAGAAATAGAATCATTCTCTGAAGGATTTTGCTTCGTGACATAGGGTCAAACTAGTAAGTAGGATCATAAAGTATCCCACTGAATTGCGCACTGGATGTTGCATTTAGTTTGGCAGTTATGCAAAAGGTCACACGAGCTGAATTTTCACCGATATGGATCTAAATAAATTATAGGGGAGGTTGGGGTATAGTGGGAAAACTGATATTTTCTTACTATGTAAATTCTTGCAAATCTGAAAGAAATCCGTAGTTTAGTTAACTTGTATAACAACTGACAACACTGTGGAAACTGGCCACTTCGACATTTCATTGTTTAAGGAAGTTGCAACCATCTTTACTTTCTACTATCAGTGCCGAGTAAATCAGGTAAGTTTTAATTTTTGAACTTCGGTTGTAAATTATTGTTCAGTGTTGAATATCAATGCATTAACTTAAAACTACAAGTTTCTCAATTATATTATGTCAGTAGTTGGCAGTAGCGCGCTACAAGTAGCGACGCTACTGTAGTAGCTAGATTTTTTAGTAGTTTGTCGTGTAGCGCACTACTTTTTAAAAAGAGTAGAGTAGCGAGTAATTCACTACAAAAAAAAAAGTAGTTTGTAGCGATTTCTAAAAACTACTTTTAAAAATAGTTTAAAAAAAAAAACGAGGCTTCTCTCTCAAACAATCTGAGTGATGCAAGTCTTACGCGTGAGTAGAACTTACATCAACCAGATTCGTAAGGCTGAAAAATACGAGCTGGCATCAGACATATTTTGGCTCCATACGTTCTATCTGTTTGATGCCATTAGTTTGACATCGAAATTTTCACATTTTCCCAATATTCGCCTTTAGTAGAGCATGGCTTAGAAAGAAAAGAATAAGCGATAACTGCCAAGTAGTACCAAGTTAGTGTTTTCTGTTTGCAAAGTATCTGGTTAAACCACAAATGCTGGTAAGTACGAGGGACCCTGAAGTGTTAGCAGAGAATGTCCCGTGGAGAAACATTTTTGATGTCAATGAGATAATTGTATCAATTTCCCTCCTAATATGGAAGCTACTGTAAATGTTAAGGAAGAGGATGAACTTTCTTACAGGCTAACAACAAATATTACAATGTTATAGAAATGTACGACAACGGAAATTTTTCGGTTTCATGTAAACTGTGCTAGCTAAGCAAAAAGCTTTCGATATCAATTTCATCCGCATATGCAGTCGAATCTCACCTTACGCGAGGAATGCGTTCCAAGACTTTTCGCGTAGGTTGAAATTTCGCGTTGTGGACAATAGTATCTATACGGTTTTTCATGAACATACCATTTTTTTTAGATATTTGAAAACACTCTTCAAGTAGTTTTAATCAACTTCTTCACTTCCCATTACTGAATTTAAACATAGAGAAATGAAATTTTACTGTATTTAAAAAAAAAAAAGCTGTGTTATTCAATAAAAATACGATTAGGATGCACAAAATCAATGGGAGAGGAAGGCATAAAACGAAACAGTATAAGGTACGTATAGTATGTAGCAATAATAAAATGCAGCACTACAATAGTAGTGTATAGTAGATACAGTAATTATATTCGACGCACTTTTAGTTGTTTAAGCATATGTTAAATCTTTAAATTTCTTTATTAGTCAGAAACTTCCCATTTTATCTCTCATTTTAAAACTTTAGATAAACAGCACGCTTACGTGAAATAATGTTTTATCAACTTCATATTTAGAGTGGAAAAGATCCGGAGTGGCGATTTGTAAATAAAAAAGTTTCGACTAGTGTAATGCGAGGTACTTTTGCTTTCAGTGATGCTGAAGAGAAAGTCCATTCACGAAACTAATATTTGGTACCCAATAAAAAGGCGAGGTGTGGAATTCGCGTTAGCCCCAAAATTCGTTTCTCGAGAAAAGCTCGCTATTAAGCCATTTTGCGTGAGTCTAATCACGTTGTAGTGCGAGTGCACTGTAGTTTAAAATTGCACACTGAAGTAAAGTAAGCAGTCTTACTTATGTTTTATATTTCGGACATTTTTTAATATTTTATTCTAAATACTAGTACCGTTTGGGAAAATTTTCCTATTCCTTTATTTTTTCTTTTTTACTGATTGAGTGTTGATATATCAACAAAATAAAAGTCAATTACTGAATATTGTAAATTTTTTGAGATCATTCGTAAAATTGAAAAATGCTTTTATTTCATTTTATCAGTAGCGTAAGAAAGGAGATGGGGTCCAGGTCCAGACCACTAGCTTGGAGCTTAAAACCAATTAACTAGTTCCTACAAAATATAAGTTCCTATGAAATTAATTCCTATAATGAAAAGTAGTGTTTTTCTCTTTTGTTTAAAATATGTTTTTCACCATCTAAATCAATTTTATGTACATATTTGTCTGTATGAAATTTTAATCAAATTATGACCGCACCTATTTATATTTTCTAGTAGCCAAGTTGCACTTCTTGAATGAAATATTCACTGTGAGGAAAGGATTAAAAAATTTGAAGGTTTGAATTCCTTCAACTTTTTAAACCCTTTATTGCAGCGATCTTTCGTAAAAATCGTAAAAAATGTTTGGAATGACAAAACGACTCAGTAAAAGAATTAAAGAATAAATAATTCTTAGTAATATTCCATGTTCAAATGAGCTAATTTTTTAATCTAAACTAGTTTTTGAATTTTTTTGTTCAATCCTCCAACGGTGTGTTTTTGTATTCTTTTCATTTATTTATTTTTTAAAAAAGTAGCGAAGTAGCGACTACTTTTCAAAAGTAGTTTGTAGTTGCTACATTTTGAACAAAGTAGTTGTAGTTAATTACATTTGTAATAAAGTAGTTGTAGCTGTGGTTCGCTACAAAAAAAAATAGTTTTTCCAACCACTGTATTATCTTATAATTTTTTTACTAGAAATAAAATTTGTTCAGATTTTGAGTCTTGTTTTAAAAATACTGTTTTGGGGGTACAGTGGGACATATCGATAGGGGTACAGTGGGACAAAGTTCTACTGCTTCCTCGTCGACATAATTCACCGCGAAGTTTTAAGATAATGCAAAGTAAATGCATTTTTCAACATCTAGGTTTGACATTAAATAAATTATGGTCAGTAGTTTTAATAATGTATCATACAAATAATAGCTTTAATGACATTTAAACTTCGTTTTGAAAATTATTTCTAACTGTCTATATTTTTCTGGAACTATAATGTTGATATTGTTAAGTGTTCCACATATAAATTGCAATCTATATTCCTTTTTTTTTTCAACAAAATTGTTATCTTTAATTGAATAGTAAGATAATTTTAAAATTATTAAAAATAATAAAATTATATAAAGAATTATACTACCATTCCAATTTTGCTTACATTTAGTACAGTTAAGTGCCCATACTTGGGACACTACCCTAACTTGCTGCATTTTGGCGAAATTAATTTGGGAGTTGGTACACCTGTCAGTACTTCACCAGTAAGAAATAAATGGAGTAATAGAATAAACGAATAGTTATCTTTTGCGGCTATGTGAGTTAAACTTTGATGTATCAGTTTTACGGGTTAGTTTAATAATTTGGAAAATTTCGAAAAAATATGCAATTTTTAAGTATGAAATAGTTTTGGCTACGCTAACTGAGCTGCATTAGTTTAAATTTGTTTTACACTTCGTCTCGGCTATGTACCTGTGTCTTATTTGGGAAAATTCATTTCCCCTTAAGGGGTTGCAATACCTCAAAAATGATGAAACGATCAAAAAATTTGCATCGCTTATTTCAAAACTAAAAACTATTCTGAACACAGGGGAAAAGTTTCATTGCTTTAGTTCAAATATTTAAAAAGTTATGCGTGGTTTTAGGCTGTGCTCGCTATGTGTTCTTATGCAAAAGAAAAACCTTAAATTGCTTTTTCTCAATGATGGATTTTTTGTGTTTTCATGTCATTAGAATCCCTAAGGATTTTTTTCTATTAAAGCTACAGCTTTAAAGTAATACTTTTTACAATTGGGATAACATATTTGACAAAACTGTGCATTGGATAAGCATTGTATAAATTACTGAAATGTTTAGAGCATGTTAAACCTTTAAAATCCAATTTTTTTTTTTAAAGAATTTGATTTTTTACATAATTAATCACAGAAAATTTTCTAATAAACTCATAAGCAAATGACTGCACAGATTTTTAGAGATGATTATAGTGATCGTTTAGCAAAAAACTTTTTTTAAATTAGTGCAAAAATAAAAAGCCTTAAAGATTTTAAAAAATTGAAATGTTTCTCAATTTTTTGAATTTTTAAAAAAAGTAGGCAATATTTTTAAATTTTGAAAATAAATTATTGATTAAGAAATAAGTATGCATGTTATGGTTTCAAAGAAATATAAAATTTACTTAAATTTAAGAAAAATGTTGGAAAGGTACTGTGACTCCTTAACTAATTCAGTTTAACTAATTTATTTAAAAATTTGAGAAATTGCAAATATGTACAATACTAACTATGAAAACATCTATTTTCAGACATCGTAATATAAAAGGAATGTATTGGATAACAAAAGTGTGCCTCATGATGCGGCTAGATAATGAGTATCATAATGAAAGATAAGCAAGAACTGTGATTCTCATGACGGAAGAGATAAAAATTAGTATTGTTTTATACTAACAAGAAGCTAAAATGATTTTGATCAGAAATCAGAAAGAAGCAAGATGGATTTCGGCGGCCTCTGTGGCACCCCTTTTTGGGTAAGAGTATTTCCGTGCTTTAGATTATTTTAAATTTCTGATTGTATGTATAGAAATCTTATAGTTCTTGATTCTTTCTTTCTATACTATTTATATCTTGTTTAAGTTGATGGCATTTTGTAAGTTGACGGAAATACTACGGCCCGTCGTGTCAAGTAAAATCTGGTCAATTCTGCAACGAGAACTAAAGGGGGATTTTGCTCCCCTCCATCTGACTTTTACGAAGAATATTATGTTTGTGAGCGTCGAGGAATGTTTAGGGGTATCCCCATATCCTAAAAATTTAAGCCATACTGCCATACTTGTATAGTCAGTGCTGTAGTGTGTGGGGGGAGGGGGGGGGGACGTCGTCTCGCGAAAATAGTTGCATTTTTAACCGACTTCAAAAAAGGAGGTTATGATTTCGTATTGCGGCTTTTTATGTGTGTTTTTGAATTATTCCAACACTACTAGACCGATTTGAAAAAAAAAAAAATTGTTTGGAAGGGTATACTTCTCAGATGGTCCCATTGCAATTTGGTCTGGATCTGATAAAGGGTCTCGGAGAAATCCAAGAAACTTTAAATTTCACACGTCATGGTCACGTGGTGTTGCTGTGATCGGTGTATTTTCACACCTAAGCTTTTGGCTTTCTCTTAGACGATATTTAATTCTCGCGGCACATGGATGATTAATTTTCTCAACGCTGCGCCGCATGGTAATTTTTTATTATAGGTGTTACTAATGTATTTATTATTGCGTAGCAAAGCAGTAAATTAAATATATTTTTCTACTTTAATAGTTGAATCAATTACCTTAATACTTTATTTACTAATAAATAACTTAATTTAGGCACTAAAATATAAAGTTCTTTATTTAATATTCCAATTTTTAAATATATTTAGTGTTCAATTGAGGAGGAATTGAATACAGAACACCCCTCCCCCACGATTTAATTTATATTCTTTAATAATATACATTATAACTGTGTATGATTTCTGAAGTTTGACCAATATTCTGGATTTACTATTTCACGATGCCGCCAGTTCAATTTGAAATTGGGGTTATATTAATTAGCAG
The DNA here is from genome assembly GCF_026930045.1 of Uloborus diversus. Taxonomy (NCBI): domain Eukaryota; kingdom Metazoa; phylum Arthropoda; class Arachnida; order Araneae; family Uloboridae; genus Uloborus; species Uloborus diversus. The sequence goes on along the minus strand of NC_072733.1, from coordinate 18,978,148 downwards.
GCTTCAATAAAAGGAGGAGGTTCTGAACTCGTCGTATTTAATTTTCCTTTGTACAATGTTCCATAAATACTCGAAGACACCTGTACCCAGGGGCGTGCGGAGGGAGGGGGGAGGGACACCTGTTGGCGCGAGCCTGGAGGGAGCCCAATATTTTTGTAACTAAAGGAGAAATATAGGGGTAAACTATATGGAGAGGGGCCCGGAAAAGTCATTTGTGATGGGCTCCAAAATTTCTGTGCACGCTCCTGCCTGTACCGATAAGGAAAAGTCTTTTTTTGTTTGAAACAGCATAGTTCCTCGGCGGTCTAATGTTAATCAAGTTCAGGTTTGATGAAATTGAGGGAACTCTTCAAATATCATACTCACATTTAAATCGTTTTGTACTTTATTAACTTTGTATATCGTCTCACTTAGTGAACCGGTTTTTATGCTTTTTTTTTGTTTAGTGGTGGTTTTGTTTAGGGGTGGTCTAACTTAGGTTCCAAATCTTTGATTTACCCTATATGTTTTTTAGGGAAAAGTTAAGGGTAAAACAATAAATTTCTTGCAATTTCCCTCCCAAAAGATTAAATATAAAGCCCATTGATAAACAAAGGCCATAAAACAAAGGTTTATACTTTCTTTACTTATAGTCAAAGAAAGTACTAAAAATATATATCATTAAGAGTAATGATAATGAAAATTTTGAATTAAGGATTCTCTGAAGCAAACATAAAAAGCAAAAAAATAAAATACTAAAAAAAAAAAAAAAGGTGAAGAGAAGGCAAACGATTTCAGTTGGATAAGGTGATGAGGTAAGTTTGGAACTCAGCCGGCAAGTGAACAGCTCGCGTCGAGTTCTGCATTAAAAAAAAAATGTAAAAAAAAACTATTGCGTATTTTTAAAAACTTTTGTTGAAGGGGGTAGAATGTTTTTACTATTGCCAACTAAAATTTTAGAATTGAGGGCTCAATACTTTTCGCAGGATGGGTTTCGAAAACAACTAAACCCAGAAAAAAATGTAAAATAAAGGTTTTTTCAAAAATCTATAAAAAATACAAAGATTGCTCTATCTTCAAAATTTTTTCATTCATCATATTTAAAATTAAATTTCCTACACTATAGTACAAAAAATATCCGTCTGGTGCGATTGGTTCGGGGTCTGTGAGGTTAAAAGTGCTAAAAATAACATAAAACATTAAATATTTTTTTTTCTAATTAAAATATCAAAAATCGAAGCCCGGGGTGCACATCTTTGGCAAAAACTGCACCTGTATACCAAATTTCATCTTTCTAGGCCTTACTGTTTTCCTGGGATGCGCGCCACAAACACACACACATAAACATCTTATTTTATTATATGTATAGAAGAAGATAGATATGTATAGATGTGAATGCAGAGTAATTATAAATAAATTTTATTTTTATTTATTTATTTATTTATTTGTGATTCTTGAAAGTTTTAAAATGAGGAGCTGCCTATTTATTGTTTTTTACGTTTCTGAACAATTTGCGACACAAAGGCGTTCGCTTACTCTACAACGTTCATATTGGCTGAAAAAAAGTGGTGGCATGAAACGAATTCGCCGTGCATCAAAGAGTTTATTGGAACCAGCTTATTGTTTTTGCTAAGCTTTGTGTATATTTCAGAGCTGCGGAGTCGGAATGAAAATGACCGACTCCGACACTGGAAATTTTGGAACCTTCACTTCGTTTCCGACTCCTTTACCTCAAAATCCGTAAGACTCTGACTCCGCAAGCACTGGAAGAGTAGCGGACTTTGATGGAAGGTGATAGACTCCGACTCTTTGAACTATAAAACCTTCGACGCCGACTCCGCCTCTTTCAGCCCAAAATCAATCCGACGAAGAGTCGAACCGACTACTCGACTCCGACTACGCAGCCCTGGTATATTTTGATTCTGATCATGTGAGCCACGTCATGACAATATTTGCTTCTTTTTGGGCAGTTCACTGAAATAGTGGCGTTCTGTCTCCCTAACACGAGGCAGCTTAGTTGAATCAACTTTCGAACGGACAGTTATTAGAATGTGTAACAAGTGAAAGAATTGCATGAAATACATCTCCAGCTCAGTCAATTCCAGCCGAGGACTGCATTTTCGTGCTCATTAGCACTCATCAGCCCGACATAGGAGTGACTGAGCTGGAGGTGGAAAACCTCTTAAGGAAGCCTAGAGTGCCAAACAAACTGGTAGCTAATACAGAATCAGCACAGACCAGACGAGTGACCGAAACAATGGTTCGGTTCAACTCGAATTTTGAAGGCAAGGCAGGTATATTCAGTAAGTTACCGCCCTATAGTTTGTATTAGCTACCAGTTTGTTTGGTACTCTAGGCTTCCTTGTAGTTTTTCCACTTCCAGCTCAGTCACTTCTATGTCGGGCTGATGAGTGCTAATAAACACGAAACTGCAGTCCTCGGCTGGAATTGACTGAGCTGGCGGTGTATTTCATGCATTTCTGCCTTAGCCCTGGCTATAGGGCGGTTACTTACTGACTAAGTGAAAGAATCACCCGGCATCCTTCACATGGCAGTGAACTCATCCGGCAAATCGAGATATTGCCATGGGCTTGCTCTACACGTGACTCAACTATTTAGTCAACTCGGTTCAGTTTTAACAGCATTGCGGAGCAGCTGCTCGAATAAATTCTATTTTAGAAGAAAAGTTGATTCAGCTAAGTTGCCTCGTGAGAAGGCAACGAAAAACGCCAGCCAACTAGTTGACAGCCGACTTTTTCGAAAAGTTGATTCTACTAACCGCCTCGTATGTAAAAGACCCCATTCCCACATTTGCACATAATTCAGCTGGAATACTTTAGCAAAACTACTGCAAAAGTAACCCAACTAAACTCGGGGATAGGGATGGGTGCCAAGTACCCTCCCAGAAAAAGAAGTAAACATTGTCAAGGTCATGGCTCAACTGATCAGATCAGCACTATAAGTTCTCAACAGATCTGTTTCAGGAGTTCGTATCAATTGGGTAAATTTTAAGTAAAATGCTTTCCTCTTTCTATATCTCACGCTTTTTAATAGGGCATAATAGTTAACCCTACTTATTTTGATCCAAATTTGAATTTACTTTTAGAATTCTTCTGAATCGTGGGAGGCCGAGAAGCCTTACGTGAGTCAATGTTTTACTCATTTGATATTAGTTATTGGAGACTGTGGAGTCCTGTGGCTAGTTGCTCCTTTTGAAATCGTGAAAATCTGTAGATATAGAGGCATACGAAGACCGTGGACACTTCTTTCCATATCAAAAATTGTAAGTACAAATTTTCACATTATGTGTATTAAATTTCAAAATTGCTTCATGATCTAAAGAAAAAATTTGAATTAATCACCCACCGGTGATAACAGTGGCACACACAAACGAGAAAAAACAAAAGTTTTAAATTATACTACTGGTTAAATAGTTTCGACTCCAATACTACAATGTACTCAACAAAAGTTATGGTATGTTATCACTACTTATTGGTACTTTTAGTCTATATTAACATTTTACTGTTAAAGTCTGCAAGCTTTTCTATTAAATTAAGAAACTTTAAATGTTTCCCACTATTGGTTGTATCGCTGACACACCACCACGCACCAAGAATAACATTAAATGAAGATCTTAAATAAATAAAATTTTGTTTCTTCAAATTTTTGAGATGGGCCACTACTGTTGGTTGGTGAGAGATATATCTGGATATGCTAAACTAAACCAAACTACCAAACTATAAAAATATTTAATACTCGACTATCGCAGATTAATTTGGAAAAAATAGTCGAAATTTTTTTAATGTTACTTTAATCGTTATCTATCTCTCTAAACAAGAAAAATAAGCAAAGCAGATACACTTTTAGCTTTCAGCTTCTACATTTTAGCACCTTCTTCATGCAAGAATTACAGACATTTTGATTATTTGTTGAACAATATCTACACCTTATAGTATAAGAAAAAAATCTCGCCATTTTGTCATCTATTACGTTTTATAAGACATATACATAAAAATCTGATTTGTGCATAAACTTTTGCGACCAAAAAAAAAAAAGTAATTTCTAATGTCTGATTTTTATTACAGTAATTTTTTTCCAAAACTTTAGATACATATTATGATCATACTATCCCACCGACAATAGAAATTGAGCTTAACTTTTTGCGTCGCACTGCACTAATGTTCTGGAGAAGCCATTCCGCTCGGTATAACTTCTGTAGTAGACTAGTCCCTGTAATAAAAGAATACAATCAACACTACGTTTTACTACAATCACAAAATTTTCCAAAACATTGTGTTGTGTAATTGCTTAATTTGATCGTAAATTTCGGATCTTAAAGATTTATAGAAACATCGCCGCATTTCGGATGTATGTTCTATAATATTGAGAGCTACTTTTTTTCTTGCTATAAAATTCAAACTCTTTATTTCTACTATATACTGATTTTGAGTTTACTGCATGTTATGTAATTTAATAATTTCAGAATATTAAGATGTATCTAGTAATGTAAGGTTTTAACTATTTTTTAAATACTTTTTAGGTATTAAAGGCAGTACTTCTTTTAATATGTATACTTCAACTCATCTGTGAAACATATGCCTATGTCACGGGATCAAAAAAAGGCCTTGATGGTTTAATATCAGCAATAATTTATTTTCTCACTATAGTAAGTTATACAAAACTTCAATTTTTATGAAACTTCTATTTTAATATGTGAACTAACAGTGTTTGAGTTGATGAACGAATTATGAAATTCGGAAGGAAAAACTACTTGTAGCAACTTTAAAAAACGTAAATTTCAATTGGTTGCAAAGTCACTGATGGCAGCAACACTAATTTAATTGATTATTTTACTGCGGTCTATATCTTAGTTAAGCTGTCTAACTGTACAAGGTTCCTGTTTAAGCCACTATGAAATATTTAGATTTTTGATTCTCATGTGACATTCCGACACTCGGTCAAATTTCAATGGAGTTAGAATGCTATTTATCGCTTTTTTTTTTTTTTTTGCGACTATTTTTCTGTAACTCAAGTTAACACAGTTAGACTAATTATAACTGAGGATCGCAAAGAATCAACACTCCAAGGTGTCCTAGGATAAAGGCTTGTCGTATGACAATGAAGAAAGTGACTGGCCACATTGCTGCACTTTTCTTGCGATTCCAAAAAAAAAAAAAACTTACTCTCTCTACAGGAAATAGCCTCTGAAATAATTATGCAGTAGATTTTGCCATTGCAAATCTGACACAAATAGATTACTGGTTGTCATTTGAGCTTTCTAAATACTTGTATATTTAAGTATAAAGAGCACCACCAGTGGCTTGTATTGACACCTCTACTGTGGTCATGCAAGTGAAGCAATTGCTAATTGTAAATATGCTCGCGACGTTATTCAGCACAGAGATGGGCAGATTCGTGTTCGTAAATTCGAATCCGAATTTGTCACAGCACCTTGACGTTTCAATTCTAATACGAATAAATTCGTATTCACAAGTGCGGATTCGAATAGATTCATATTTGCTAGTGTGAATCCGAATACGAATCTATTCGGATTCACACCTATGAAGCTAAATTATTTCGGATTCACATCTATGAATACTAATCCATTTGGATTCACGCTTGGATTCGCTAAAAAATTCAGTTCAAAAGGCCAATATAAATAAATAAATGTTTGTCTGTATCTCGCTACAGGTCGAATTTTGGCTGTTAGCGAGTTTTCGGAAGTATATTTATCGGCGTCAAACCACTATACAAATTAAGTAGAAGTCATATACATGATATTAAAAGGTCAATTTTAAATATGTAAACTACAGGATAATTAATTTTTTACATATTAAACTATCACAATGTATACTATTAATCCTATTACAATTGTTTATTGTTGTTAATTGTTATTACAATGCACAATATAATTTTAATCAATAATGAATAATTTAAAACTCATAGGACATTTAGGTGTGCTTCTAAAAATTCACAAAAGCTATAGAATGCCTTATATTTTGCAAATTACAAAGGTTGTGTTTGAAATGTTTGAATGGTAAGTTTTTTACACTTTCGGGAAGCTTATTGAAGAATTTGATGCAGCAGTAGTTCAGACTATTTTGATTAGCATTTAGACAATTATACGTGGTTGCTAATAAAAAGTATGATCTTGTTTTATAATTATGATTTTCGTCTATTCGAACAAGTTTATTTTTATGAACATAAACCAAACTTCGGAGAATATGCAAAGAAGGTAAAGATAATGTTTTTAATTTAATATAAGACAATTTACAGTTTACCCTCTATCCAATTGTCGATCACCCTTATTGCCAGTCTTTCGATAGCAAAAAATTTTCCAGTGAAATGGACACTTTCTTGTGCTCCAAAAAAGCTGGTCTTCGAACTCTTCCTTTCTTATGTAATTCTTGATTTTTTGCCGAAAGAACCAATTTTAACATGGAATATGTTTTGCCATCATCATCCGCCCAAAAAGGAACACGAAAGCACTACGAAAAAGTGTTAAGATCATTTTCAGTTACAACCAACCGGTTACTAAGGTATAAACTTTGTCAGTTTTCAATTTTCATTGCATGAAAATAGTTATCCATTCGATGGAAAGCTCTCAATTTATTCAGTATTTTTATTGTAGTTACATATTTATTTATATGAAATCAACTCATTGTGAAGCTGGAATAATTTAATTAGTTACCTGTATTTCATTATTCTGGATAAGATTCGTTCACTTATTGACAACAACGGACGGTGAGTTATAAACATATTCCTAAACTGAGTTACATAGGTACAAAAACCGCTGCCGGACGTAAGAAAGAAAGTAGTTTACTTAAGTATAATAAGACAGATATTCTTCCCAAGAACATCTTCTGTGCAGTAAAATAAAAAACAATTCTCTGCGGTTAAATGCATTAATAGATTGCGGCATGCAAAACCCTTTTCCATGAGCTTTTACATATGAAAAAATGTTAAACCTTTGGTTTTGCTTCTGAATGTTCTAGAACAGATTTCGGCAAAAAACTTTTTCAAAAATTACACTTCTAAAATTTTTGGATCCATCGCAATACCGTCATTTCTCTTCAGAAATTCGCTAACACCCAAAACTCGACCTGTAGTGAGGTACAGAAAGACCTTTATTTATATTAGCCTTTTGAACTGAATTTTTCAGTGAATCCAAATGGATTCGTATTCATAGATGTGAATCTGAAATGATTTGGATTCATAGCTGTGAATCCGAATAGATTCAGACTTGGATTCATATGTGTGAGTCTAAATTTCGTATTCGGATTCACACTTGTAAATATGAATCTATTCAAATTCACACTTGTGAATACGAATGTAATCGGATTGACACGTTAAGGTGCTGTGAATCAAATTCGGATTCGAATTTACGAATACGAATCTGCTCATCTCTGATTCAGCAATTCGAGCCATGTACGGGTAAACCAAGCTCACGCAGAGGCTTTTCTAACTCAAATTTTGGGATGGCGGAAATTCTCAATTTTCGAATGGAACTCCAAATTTTGCCAAATGGAACTAAAAGTTACTCCGAATGATGATATTTTGCCTAAGCGTCAGACAAAATTTGCCGAATAAGAAATTTTTTGAATTTCACAGTGACCTCCTGGAACTTCCCATCGGGGTACTCCTGAGCTCACGTAGCGATATATCACAAATCGCAACTGAACTTGATGTTCTGTAAAACTAGGTAGCGCAAACCATTGAGTATACAGGGTGTTTCCGAAAGGTTTTCCCTACTTTGAAATGGTATTACAGCAGAGTGACAGATAGAAATATGAAACGAGGTATGTTGGACACACAGGTCTAGAATTTTTTATACGCAGAGTTCAAAAAATAGTTCAAGGACTGGACATTTAGAAGGTGCTGGGGTCAGACATGTCTTCTAAATAGTGTATGAAAGTGTACTTGTTGAACATAGGCAGACCCGCGCCAAGCCTGATCGGCGCCGTCGTGCAAATGTCTTTTAAGCGCCTTTATGCAGTGGCGTCCGACGAAAATAGAGTTAACACTTATAATGAGGTTTTGTAGACAAATATGGCGTGGAAAAAAATACGTTTGGCATTTAATTTATTTTTTAAAAAAATGTAAGAATGTGTATTTTATTTTGGATTATAGTGAATGTTTTTACTTCATATCTCTAAATTATTTCTAGTTCAGTAGCTCCTCTGATGTGCTAAGCGTTTTGTAAAAAGCAAATATTTTAAATATCGAAGTCAACGCCGCTCTAAATATCTCTCTAATCTCTAATTGATACATTATTAAACACTTTTATGCATGTTAAAACCTGACATCAGGATACTCATTATATTCCTTCTTAAAATCTGAAACTGAAATCCCTTTCGCCTTTTCCGGTAAGACCAATAATTCTAAAATGCAGAATCATTAAAAAGGCATTGAATTTGCAAATAGTTAAAGAAAAAAAGAGGAGATAGGGGGGGAGAATCATGTAATTATGGTCAACTTGCTACTTTTTGGAACTAAAATGTTAACCAAAATTGATGTCTACAATTTACAAATATTACACACACGTAAAATAGATGCAAATAGGCTTACAGTATTTTTCCATGTTTGATAACTATGTTCGAATTACCACGAACAATAGTTAGAAATCAAAAAAGGACATAGTATACAAATTACAATACAACATAATCACTTCAAGAACCAAAATGGGGAATAGTAAATTTCTTGCGCCTCATATGCTCCCTCAGCCTTGTGTACTACAGATACAGACATACCGAAATAGCATTCATGGCTCCACATTAGGAAGAAAATTGCTAATGTATGCAGTAATTAGCATCATGTGTTTTCAGTGTAAAAGATTGTGCTTTTGAATTGCATATTTAGACACAACAAGGCATTAATTTTTCTGTTTAGATGGGCAGCGAGAGGATATCTTGTTTCAATAAGTAGTGTAATTTCACCGCCACTCTTGGTAATAATCATGGCCTGAGAGTCCGGCATGTCCATGGACTTGGGCACCACAATTTTAGGGACACCAAAATAGGGTAAACTTCTTTATTTCTTCTCTTTTTAGGGAACATCCACATGAAAAATGGGAAGATTTTCTTGTGAGAAGGGTACCAAATTTTGACAGGGCCTGGGCATCACTTTGGCTTGATCAGGCCCTGGATTTAATGAAAAGTTCAGTTTTATTTTTTTGGTAGGAGAGATTCTCCCCATTTTGGAGCGTTTTTGATTGGTAGAACTCGGCGCCTTTTTGACTCTGGCGCCGTCGTGCGCCGCACGACCTCGCACATAGGGACGGCGCTTCCCTGAACATAGATCAAGTCTTATTGCAGTGAGTTCGATATGGACAACTTTCATAGCAGTAACATGATGCAATCGAAGGGAGCGTTCGAAGTCACTCGCTGTAATTGTTTAGGAGGGCATATTGAACCCATTTCAATGCGATTTGACATCTCTTCAGTAACGACACTTTCATACACTATTTCAAAGACATTTGTGACTAAGACGCCCTCTAATGTCCAATCTTTGAAGTAATTTTGAAAACCGATATGTAAAATATTCCTTACCTAGTTGTCCAACATACCATTTTGTTTTACCGTCTTATCTCTCACAATTTGCTATAATATCCTTTCAAAGTCCGAGAGTCCTCTCTGAAATACCCTGTACGTGTACGTAGAGAAAAGATTAAAAATGCATCGTAAAAATTAGAAAATTGGACTATAAAGTACAAATGCGGTGTTTGCTATCGCAAGCAGTTGAACTTGGCGATTTGTGATTAACATTACACTAGCTACAGCGAAATTACCATTACCAAATAAAAAATCATTGTTATTATCATTGATGCATTTTTTATATATCATTTACACGTTCGTATTCATTATTTTTTATTATTTCTTTCAAAGATATTAACTGTGGTGTTGACAATGCTTTGCAAGGAGAGAGGATTTAGAGTGTCTTTAGCTTTACCATCATTTTGGATGATTTCTACAATTAGCAACATTGTTACCATTTACAATGACATTAATGACCTGGATAAGGTGAGTAGAATGTTTAATTGCATTAAAAAACAAGATTGAGTCCTCAGATACAAGGAAAAACAAAAATGCATTTTTATGTGAAATAAATCATTATCTTTTACTGGTACTAAATTTTGTATAAATAAAATTTCTTAAGGACTTGATGGAATAGTTATTATCTCAAATAGAGATGTAAAATTTCCGGAAATTTTGAAGTGGTGGAAAAATTGAAAAACATGGAAAATTTGACTTTTTTATGAATAAAAATAGGGTTTCTTAATTTTTCTTGGAACATATAAAGGGTTAAGCTTTAAAAAACATATGCAATCCATGCATCTTCTTCTTCTGCTTGACAGAAATACACATAAAGGTAAGTTTCATTAGAAAAAAAATAGCCTTTTTGTTTTATAACCGAGAGCTTTCTTGGTCAAACACAAGAAATAAGTGAAATCGTGGTTGAACCCATAATATTGGGTAAGGTGTGTCTACTCATAACAGCTAGGTTTTCTATTTTAGATTGCCTTTGAAACTTGAAATCATAATAACAATCATTGACATTCAAACATGATTGATATTGTTTGAAAGAAAAATAAGTATGCTTTCCCTCCCCTGCAATGTAACTTAACTGTCTGAAAATGAAAGCTTTTGAGTTTTGATTTTTTTTCTCATCCAGTCTAAGTCAAAATCAAAACTAAATAGGTTTTTCTCTACCTTTCCAACAGAAACCCCAAACCAAAACTGCGTAATGGTTTCTAATGCTGAACCAAAACTCACGATGGAGTTACAGTTAACTATAGGGCCGTGGTAAGCACAGTAGTAAAAGTAGTCATACCTGCACTTTTGAACAAAATTGTGTTATTGTAACGAAGTTGTTCTCTGTTTCGCATTTTTCTTAATAAATTAAATGTTTTAGGGTCATTTTATTTAGAACTATTTTTTAGAAAAATTCTGGAAAAAATAGATATCTGAATAAAATATATGAAAGAGCCAATAAATAAACGCACCATCTTAGTTTGAGCTCAATTGCAGATTCCACTTATATTCTTAGCACGGTAGAGTATGCAGAAATTACTTTAAAGTGGTGTTTAATTTAGTGCTGTGCGAACTTATATTAATTAAGTTCTGTATTTTTTCAAAACTTTTTTAAAAGTTTTGTTCTGTGTTATGTTAAAGTTAGTTGGGTTTTGTTCAGTAGAAAGTAAAGGTTAATTATAAAAAAATATTGCTGTCTCCCCCCCCCCCAAAAAAAAAGAAACGAAAATCGATTTTTCAAGTCGCACATCCTCTTATATTTTTTCTTTTAGGTAAAAAAAAAAGTTAAAAAGTTTCATACAATTTGAACAATGGCAACCCGCACCGACATGCGCTTGGAAGTGTGAACCAACACTGTGTACTAGACCAAATCAAGAAAATATTTTTTTGGTAGTTTGAAAATTCAGATTTACAAAACGTTGCCTCTAGCCACAAATGTACCACAAAAATATTTATCCAAATCAAAAAATATTTAGGTGTGGAGCAGGCCTAAAATTTGTAATTTTATTCAAAAAATTGATTTAATTTCTCTATATATTTTTAAAAATGTAAGGTAAATTTTAAGAAGTAATCAAGATAAAAAATATAAACAATAGAGTCGATGATAGCTTTAAATAGCAATTTTTGCTCTCTTGCGATATTTAAGTCTCCCACATGGTACTCAAAATATGGATCTTTTAAATTTTAAGTTAAATTTTTCATTTTAAATGTATGTATATTTTTATTATTCATTTGCAAATGTTGATTTAAAAATGTGAGAGTAAAGATATTGAAAGTTTGAAGCAGAAATAAAAATGAGTCAAAAACACGAAATTTAACTTTTTATACGTTCCCTAGGTCCCCTAAGTAGCATTTAGAGAAATAATCTCCATTAAAACTATTACTAACACAAAACACTTGATATTTGTGCGACCAAAACTCAAGGAGATATTCCAGTTTAAAGTTTTAAGGGACTATACAGAAGATAAGATTGGAACCTTATCGCTCTTTCAGAAGAAGGACAGGTCGTCAAAGTAAGAAAAACAAGGTATTTATATTTTTCGTTGCCATTCAAAAATAAATGCAAATGTTATGCCGTGACACGCAAAAACACACTACAAAAATTCGAATAATTTGAAAATCCACACTCTATGCACACACGTAATTTTAAACACTTGTTAACCACTAAATTTTCCCCCAAAAGGTGTTATTGACGGGGAGTGAAAAGCAGTGTAAGTCACAAAACGCCGTGTTTCATATCTCGGTGAATATTGGTCATACTAATTTCAAACTTTTTATGCTGGAATTATTTTTCAATGGAGATTATTTCCCTAAATGTAAGTTAGGGGACCTGGGCCCCGTATAAAAAGTTAAATTTTGTATTTTTTGACACATTTTTATTTTCACTTCAAACTTTCAATATCATAACTCTGCATCTGGTTTTGAACATTTTTGCAATTGGAAGTATACATCTAGGACTAACGCTTGCGAAAATAAAGGTCTTGCAGGTTAAAACGGAACACCCTGTATATATGCAAATTTTATAATCATACAACAACTTGCATTATCAAAGTTACAGTATTTTAACATACAAGGAGGAGGAGGGGGGGGGAGGAAATAGCATCAAAATTTAAGTATGAGATCTACTAATTTTATCGCTTTTTTCCTGAAAATTTCAGTTGAAATTTCCTAAAAAGTTGAAAAAATTCAATTTCAATTTTTCCGAATCGAAAATAAACTCCTTCGGAAAAAACGGTTTTTCCGCTTTTTTTTTCCGAAAATTTCCGTTTTTTTCGGACTGTTTTCATCTCAAATCACAACAGATGTTTCCCTTTTCAACGCTATTTTCTTCACCGACAAAAGACATATCGAAGAGGAAGTTATACGACATCTTTACTCCGTCGTGTTTAATTTTTTATGTCAAATAATTAATTAGCAAAATATAGGGATTTAAGGCCGTATTTGATCTTGACACGCCGATTCTGGAAATGGCGCATTTTAGTGATGACCGTTCCAAAATTAGAAATTTTTTCCACCTTTGCATACAGCATAGATATTTAAATCATTATTTTTCTTCATTTTTTATTTAGGATGATTGGGTATCAATGACCAGTCTTGTCAATGACAGCTTGACGTTTGTAATTTCCGTGGTATCGCTAGTTTTATCTTGCATAGCTGAAAAACCAGCGCCACCACAAGGCAGACAAACTCTGGTACAGTGTATTTCATAATCTATTAAATTCAATTTCTTATAATATAAATATCATGCATTAACTGTATGCTCTTTTTCAGGAATATTGTCCTCTTGAAGGAGCTCCTTTGCCCTCACGCTTGACTTTTAGCTGGTTGCTTCCGTAAGTGAAATTTGTATGTTTTTTATTTTTAAGTAGTTTCGATTCAGCTATTTAATGTATTTCAAGATTTTTCGTCGACACCAATAACTTTCATGAAAATTCATCTTATTTCTTTTAAGCAGTGATTTGATTTTGCATTCTAAATTGTATGACTTATGAAATTGTTTTTGTTGTAGAATTCTATATTGCAGTAATTTGAACAAAACATCGAGTGTTCCTATTGCTATGTGTTTCTATAGTTCCATGGATTTCGCTTAATGTATGTGATACTCGGGTCTTTTAATGTACCCAAAAATTTGGTGACATAAGTGCCACTAAGGTAACTAGATATAGAAGTCTATCCTGAGAAACTTCCGACGAGAGATATCTAAACTGATTCCTTCACTACAGGCAACAGGGTAGAGATATTTTCACATAACAGAGACACTTGTGACGACGGCGTTGGAGTCAAAGTCGTGGAGTCGGAGTTTGTCAGATTTTGAGATAAGACTCGGAGTCGGGAGTTGAAGGTTTAAAACTCCAAGATTCTGAGTCGGAGTCGATCATTTTCCTTCGGGGTTCGTAACCCTGCCTATGCTGTCGGAGTCGGATCGACTTTAGGCGCTAAAGTAGATGGCGGGATTTCGATGACTATAAAATTTCCAAAGTAGGAGCCCGTCATTTTCCCTTCGACTCCGCAGCCCCGTTTAAAACTTGGATTTTGTTTCAAAACTTCTAACAGCAAAATACAGTTTTTCATTTCATCACAATGTATTGCAAATAATAAAATAATTGTTATTTTTGCTTTGCGATGTGGAGCTTTAAAAAAGTTTGCTTATAAGACTTCTTTTTCTGTTTTAAGTTTTTGTTGAAAAGTGTCTGAAAGCACATTCTGACATGTGAGTAAAAACCGTTAATTAACTCTTCTTTTCCGGCAGCATCCTTGCAAAAGGTGTGGACTTTAGCTTGCACCAAGACTTTCTCATCCCACTTTGCTTTGAATTGAAATCATCAACAGTTGCAGCAAAGTTCAAAGAAGAATACACAACAAGATCGAGGTCTGTTTCAAGTCATTTCTTAGTTTCATTCAAACCATCCACTAATGGTTCAAATATTGTAGTTTGTGTAAGGCCATTTGTAATGAGATAAGTTGAGAAATAGAAAGTATCTGATTTTGTTTTTTTTAATGATTATTTAGTTTCATTCAAACCGTAAACACTTTCAAACCATGCATTATTGATTCAAAATTTTGATTGTCTGTCTAAGGCATATGTAATGTATAAGTTGAGAAATTGAAACTGTATTATTTTGGATTTCTTTCTGTTTGTTTAGTTTCATTCAAAACTTAAATACCTTCAAACCGTGCACTATTGATCCAAATACTTTTATAGTTTGTCTAAGGCCATGTTTAATAGATAAGTTGAGAAATTGAAACTCTCTGATTTTGGTTTTCTTTCTGTTTAGTCAAAATATTACTTCATCTTCTCCTCATGCAGAGAATCTCATTGATCAAGCAGCTTACGAGACCGAATCTCAAAACGACATCGAAGACTTCCCCGAACCAGCCCAAAACCGAAAATCACTTTATAAAGTATTGGCTAGAATTTCTAGGAAATATCTTTTAATTGCTGCACTCCTGGAACTTATTTTTACTGCATTGTATTTCCTTCCGGTCTACATTTTCGGGTAAGCATTTTCTCACTGTCACAAAACTGTTTTATAAGTAAAATGCAGAAAATAAAAATTATTTTCCTCCTTTACTTTTTATATAGACTTATTGTTAACTGCAGCCAAGAGAAGGAATGGCACAAGTATGTTTATGTGTCAGTGTTATTCGTTGCACTGCTTTTGTCTTGTTTAGCGGATTCTCAGCGGAAATATTACGGAATTATATCCGGCCTAAGAGTAAAAACTGCGATGATGACTGCTGTTTTTGAAAAGGTATGACCTTCTGAGTTTCAGTAGATATTAGAATATGGCTGTGATAACAAGATGTTTGACGAGTACATTTATGTTTGAGTTGAAAGAGGGGAAATTATTGCACAACTCCAATAACCGAATTGGCAAAGCAAACCGACTTTCGTCACCCCAATTTAAAAAAATTGAATCATTTAACCCTCCGCCCATTGGAAGTCATTTTTTCAGATCCCAACAAGGACGTTACTTATTATTTTTTGTTTCTCAAACTTGCACATAATTTTTTCAAAATGTAGCAATCTTATTTCTTCGAAAGATTGTGGATTCAGAAAAAATAGACTAAGTACTATTCTTTACAGAATGACTTTTTTTCAATAAAATTACTGTTGAGTCAGGTTTTTACATAGGGGTCATTCCATGCGAAATGAGCAAAATTCGCAAAAAAGTGATGGCCGCATGGTAACAGATTTTTATGAAATTTGGTATACAGGTTCTTTTTATGCCTATATAAAAATATCTAAAATATTTTTGCTTAAAATTTTTCATTTAAATAGTTACATGCGATTGAAAATTGGTCAAATTGAACAGCATTCTCATCAATGCTAAATGTTGCGCTTTTGAAGGCTTGTATCTTGTTAACTATTTAATGAAAAAATAAAAGTTATATGTTTTTGCAATCTATGGAGTAGGGTAATCAATCTGATATCAGTAAAATTTTCAAAGTTATTATAGTTAACTTTTAACCGAGTCTCAAAAACTGAAAATATTTCAATTTTCTCATAATTAAGCATTTTATTTTTTAATCTCAATCTTTAAGGAATGCATTAGCTATGATGAAATTAATACCCAATAATGTGCTAAGCATCATAAAAGAAATACCTTACTTTTGAAGTTGTATTTTAACTCATTTGTCTTCAAAATCAGTTTTAAACTTAGTGACATTTTGTAAAATGATGATTTTCCCCTTCACGTACACACAAAAATTCAAATGAGGGAAAATTCAGACAAATTTAAAATTTTTCAAGAATATAGAGCTGTGTTTCTACTATTTGCTTGAAGAAACTCGAAATTGGTTTTTGATTTTCAAACGTAAACTAAAATTCAGAAAAATAGCATTTTCTTTCTGTTTTACGGGTCAATCCATACAGGTTCGACGGATGGTTGCGCTCGACCATTTTTAATTTTTTTGAAATTCATATCCCTAAAAGCTGCATATTAAAGATGTTTAAAACCTCTTTTATTTTTTATCTTAACTTTGATTTTTTGGAGGTCATCAAAAGTGATTTTCGTATTCAAAAATGGGACTTTTAGACCTTTGCATTTTGGCCAAAATCTATTTGAATTACATTTATGACAGTTAATTTAACGCTTTGATGTTAAAGTGCATAAGTTGATAGTCTTACATGCTGAGTTACGTAGCTGTACGTTAATAATTAAAATAATGGCAACAGGTTAGTTCAAGACCAAATGTAAAAATTTTACTCATTTCAAAGGGGGATAACTCGCGTAGGGGACGGAAACACAAAATGAAATACGGCAAAAATTAATCACTGGAGCCATGCTAAAAAGAATATGTAACTGTTGCTGTGTGTTTGTGCGCCCTTTATAGATTACAGCCCCTCAAAAATCGGAAAAATGACAAAAATGACATTTTTAGACCCCTGTAAACCAAAAGGAGATGGAATTAAAAATAAAATTTCTTGGCCAATTGAATATTCCATTCAAGTACTATACATGTTGTTTTTTGTATTTGGTTTGTAAAAAAAGATACAGGTCTTTGAAATTGAGCAATTTTGAATATTCTATTCAAGTACTATACATGTTATATATATTGTTTTTTGTATTTGATTTGTAAAAAAGATACAGGTCTTTGAAATTGAGCAATTTTGCTAGTCAATTCACACACTAAAACAGAAATAAAAGGTGTGAAAACTTCATTGCACCTTCTTAAATTACGTATATTGTGCCCTATATAATACATTATACTGAAAAAACATATCGTAATTTTCAAAATAATTATTTTAATTTTATAACTTAGAACACGAATGATTAGTTTATACTGTATGGAACCTGTATGGATTGACTCTTATGTGAAATTACGAGAATTCAAAACACTAGATAAACAACTCAATGATGCAAAAGCAAGTATATCTAACATTTATTTCGATTTTTAAAAAATGTACATTTTAGCAAATACTTCATAAACATGCTTTTGAGAAAATGAAACACGAAAGAAATGGTTAGTTTTGCTAAACTTACAATAAAAAGATCTAACTAATGAAATTTTGCCTAAGTTCAAATTACTCTGGTAACAAAAATACGCTGATACCAATGATTAAAATTTAATAGCATCTAAAAGACACATCAATATATTACATAAAAAAACTTGAGTAAATTTAGAGCATTCCCTCATCTTCAAAAAAACATCTGAAATAGAGGAAAAAATGAAATTTTCGATTTTTTAAACTACGATTTCGTCATCAAGAAATTCATAAACAATAACTAAATTAGAGCAGATAGTTAGTTACAGATAGTTTTTCAATCTGAATCATTTTTACTCTTATATTTTCATTAAAAGAGCTAGAAGAGTGATTTGAAATCTGAAGTAAATTGGCAAAATTTCAATATTTGTTAATATCTCAGATTCAAAAAAAGATCCGAATAAATTTTACTTTGCTTTTTCCCAATAGATTTGTTTATAGAATGCGGAAATATTTATTTTTTAAGTGTACGTTTATAACTTATGGAGTTATTGAGTCACAAACTGGCAGCAATGAACTCTGAAAATTTAGGCTTAGCATAAGCATCAACTTCTAATGTCAATAACAAAGCAACAAACAGTTTTTAAACTTCCATACTTTGCATTCCCTCATAGATATGCATTGTTTACCTAAATAAAAATTTTCATTGAAATCTGTGACATGTCAGCCACAGCTGATTTGCTCATTTCGCATGGAATGACCCATAGATGTAGTATAGGTAGCGGCAACCACTGGCTGCCGTTGAACGTGCGAAAGTAAACGGGCAAAAGCGTAGAGTACGAGGATACAATCACTGATCCCCAATGGATGCAATACTGTTTGCATCCTCGTAGGCTACGTCAAAAAGTTGTTTGCGCGCATGCGCTTTTCGGACGCATTCCCATTTACTTAGTTGGTTTCGGTTGGCCATGGAACTGGTCTCTCGCTTGTATATTTAGTTAATGCTACATCCTATGAGTTTTTATTGTCAAATTTCGAAATGACTAAAATACGTTCGATTCGTGATCTTAGTATTTCAAATACTATAAGAAACTTCCCACACTGAAAAAACCAAATAAATAAAATAATAATAAAGCTAGACCTCGGAGAGATGGCGGATGACCTTGAAGCGGAAACATCGTTGGTAGCATTTGTAATAGGTTGTTATTATTTGTAGCAGATAGGATCAGCGAGAACGCGCCTCTTACTACTCTGTGCTTTCTGGCGGATTCTATCTATAACAAATGATACAAATGATGTTTCCGCTTCACGATCATCCGCCATTTCTCAGTGGTCAAGCTTTAGTAAAAGTAAATATAAATAAATAAATAAATAAATAAAAATCCAACCAAATTTCTAAAGCTTAAATGTTGCATTTTTTTACAGGCTCTGCGAATCTCTCAACGTCCTAAAGATATTAAGCGACATTTACTCGAAGACGCAGATAATATTTTCCAAATGGTGTGCATGATGAATGAAGCATGGGGAGCACCCTTGAGGCTGCTAATCGGTGTGTACTTGCTTTGGTTTTTCTTAGGGATCGCTGCATTTGTAGGAGTAGCAACTGCAATCCTATTCATTCCCATTCACATTCTTGTCGAACATTGTGCTGAATACTACAAGGTAATTTTCAGAATACATTAATTTCTAGAAACTTGATTGTTTATCTCTACTTAACTATTTATTTTCTGAAGTGTCTTGTTACTCAAACCGTGTGAGTTACCTTATTTATTAACCCTTAACTGGTGAGGTGCCTTACACACGTTACAACGAACTTCAAGGGACCGCAAACTTTGGTCGTTGTAACGGAAATTTCGTTGTAATGGATTTTAAGCAATGTCGTAGAAGTTATATCGGGACTAAAAGTTTATTTTTCTTTTTCGTTAGTTGAGGGTAAAAATATTTTTTCCAAATCCGAACAGATATGTTTGTGCTAATGCTCTTCAAACATGGAGACGAAATATATATTTAAAAAAAAATATAAGGAAATAAGTTTCAGAATTTTATGCATTGCTTTTATTTCAGGAAAAGGGATTCGTATCAAAGCGCAAACGACTTGATGTATTTGCAGAATGTCTACGTGAAATAAAAGTAAGTATTTTTCGTGTCAAAACCGAAAAGCTTGTTTTTCCTTGATAATAACAAAATTGAAAAACAAAAAATGTATTGAGTTCTGTGTCAATGTTTCTGCTATTCATTTGCTTTTGTCAAAAATACATGAAATGATAATATTTGGGTTCTAACGACACCCGTTGAAAAATGCGTAAAAATGTGTAGCAAAGCAGGTGATGCTGGTCATGAAGTATGTTATTCATCATCAATTAGAATTTAGATGCTGTTCATGCTTTTCATCTAAACTTGTAGGTCGTTAAATAAATCAATGTCGTCAAATGATGTTTACCTCGTTCAAGTTTTCGAAATATGAAAATATTGTAGTCGCTGGTGCATTCAAATGTCGTTAGGAGCTGTCCAAAAATGATGTGACGCTTTGAGGGGGAGGAGGGAGGGTGGTTCGTGAAATTGTGACAGTTTGAAGGTGGAGGGTGGGAGTGACAAGTAGTGTGACATCACGCATTTTTTTTATAAGAATATGCTTTTCAAAAATAGCAAAAAAAAAAGGGGGGGGGGGAGGGGAGGTAAGTTGAATTGTCACACTTGGTGTCAAAGGGGGGAGGGCGGTAAAAAGTGAAAAGTGAGACATTTATGGACAGGAACCTTAGGCTCATTTGGCAAGTTTCCTGTTTTACCAATTTAATCTTTTAATAACTTTTTTTTCTTTTATAAAAGTTATGGTTATTCAATATCTTGAGCATAAAAGTAGAACGTAAAGCATTTAGAACATGAGCTTAGATTTTTTTCCGTATGAACGCGCATTAAGATGAGTTAGAATTAAATTGAAATATCAGTTTTTAACATTACAAATAATAACAGTATAATATGTTAGCAATATCATATATTAAAGAGTAGCTCGTATTTTTTTAAATGAAGATTATATTTTCAGAACCAACATACATCTCTTATGTATTCATAAAATCTATCATAATAAAAGATGTTGGTGATTGAAAAAACAAAAAAAACTATAAATAAGTAATGTGAACACGCAGTTTGTCAATTTGAGCATAAAATAAAATTTTTTATTCGGGAAAAATTAATCCTAAATTGCATTATATTTTTAGCTTAGACATTTTTGAATATCTTCCGTGGAAAAAAAAGCTAATTGTTCAGTACGTCCTCTAAAAGTAAAACTAATCGTATGCCTTGTCAAAGAACGACATCAAAGTTTAAATTCCAAATTTTTATTTCTATTAACTCTACAAACGCAAAAGGAGAAATATTTTCAGCTGGTGGACTGTTGTTTTATTGTGAATTAGCACGGTAACGTAGCACCTGATATGTCTCGCTTATAGCGTACTTCTGTACCCTGGAGGTAGATTTTGCACTAGATCTATTTATTAGAATTCGGGATAAGCACTATATCACTCCTCTTTTTGCACTTTGTTCAGAGGTACAAAGCGTCAAGTTAATTCCTTATGAGACAAGATCAACAATGGAAAACAGCTCTGGCTGGCACATTTCACATGCTAGTTTTGAGGTAAAAGACTTGAAAACACACCTCCAGAAGACTTTTGGCTCCTGTGACATAGTGCCCTTTACCTCCAGGGTACATATTTGAGTACAAAGGAAATGTGGTCTATTATTGTCCTAAAATTAGTGTCCAAAACCGAAATATACTCCGTTTTGTCAAAACAGGATTTTGATATTAACTAAGTTTTGAAGCAGAGCTGCTGCCTTCAGAGTGATAAGGTAAAAGATTCACCTTTTCAAGTATTTAATTGGATTTTGGCATTTACGGAAGCAAAACCATTACGAAGTTATATCCTTGGTTTTCTTCGAGACGGCATTCATTCGAATCAGTTTTAAGAAGTACGGCATTTCTGTGTTGTTACTGTGACATCAATGAATTAAAATGCGGTCGCTTTGAAATTGCAGTTTTTAAGCGTTTATTTTTGAACTTCATCAAGGTTAAAGCTATTTGGAACGCATTCCTATCTCAACTTTAACAAAAGTATTTCTTAGATACTTCAAAACAGTAAGTATTCAGTTTAGCATTTCAAGAAAAAGGAACAAGCTTTTGAAAATAACCCAGGGGTTCTCAACCTTTTCGTACTCGTTAATCATTTTTCAATCCCAATTTTCATCGCGCCAAATAAAATACCAAAATATATAATAATGCATTCTGAGTTTTTTTTTTTTTTTTTTTAAAGGTACATCGCAACTTTAACTAAAAATATGCACTTAAGTTGTTGAATTTGTTTTAATTCTTAATAATAGATTCCCACTGCTTTCTCCAACTGATATTTTACTTCTATACTCATTTCTTTACCTAATTAACTAAACATACATGTGCATCCATTAACAAAAAAAAAAAAAAAAAAAAAAAAAAAAACTCTTAATTGTTACAAATATTAGCTTTAAAAGAGTTATAATATGTTTTATAAATGTAATTTTGCGTTAAATTAGATGTTTGTTCATCTCAGCTCTACTGCTTTCATGTAAATAACCTGAGATCCATTAACGAAGTATCGAAATTTCACTCTTGAAACTAACAATGCAATGCCATATAAAAAAAATTCTTAACAAACAATAACGTTAAGATAAAGAAGTAGCATTGATAGGAATTTGTAAGATAATTATCAAAACAGAAAAGAAATTGATACATTTTTTTTACAATTATTATTTCACTGTTAATATGTGTTTTATATTTTATTAAGTCAGAATATATTTTGTCTTTCTTTTCTTTTTGTAAACCAATCAGTTTTTCAGCGTCATTTTCTTCTTTACGCTCGAGCCCCACCTATAAGGATATTGCACCACCTGTTGAGAATCGCTGAACTAACCTTAATTATACATATCTGAACTGTAATGGGCTGATTATTTTTTGATACAGGAAGGTACCAAGTACCGTCCCTGTTTAGGCACTACGATCCACCCGCGATTAATTTTAGACAAGACCTGTATCTTGTTTTTTTGACGGTGTTAATGTATACCTGTGTAAGAAACTAAGAGAATTTTCAGATTTTGTCAATTATTTCCAGAACTACTAGACTGATTTTAATGAAATTCGGCATGTAGACACATTGAAACAATACAAAACAAATGACCTTCTAAAATTTGAAATACACACGCATGATTAGCTAATGGTAGCATTGAATTAGCTACCAGTTTGTTTGGCACTCTAGGCTTCCTTAAGAGGTTTTCCGCCTCCAGCTCAGTCACTCCTATGCCGGGCTGATGAGTGCTAATAAGCACGAAACTGCAGTCCTCGGCTGGAATTGACTGAGCTGGCGGTGTATTTCATGTATAGATGGTAGTTGATAGGAATATTATAGAAGACAAAAGGTTTGCCAGAAAAGTGATAAAAGGTATTTTTAGAAATAATTTTGGTGACAGAAAGCGTGAGAAGGATTTTAGCACGTGCGTGGGACAGGAAGTGGAATGTCCAACATTTCGTTAGTAGCCCAAACAAGTTATAGAAAACATTACTAATGGATACATTGGAAAATTGCTAATTAATTGCAGTGGTTAAAGAAAAATGATGAATAAAGCAGAAAGTAAAAAGGTTCGAATGATATACTGCACCGAGAAAAAGGAAGTTTGAGATTGAATGAGAGTTAAAAATTTAAAAATGAATGTAATTTCAAAAAAAAAAAAAAAAAGCGATTTTATCCCAAGTGCATCAATACAATGTTCCAAACTGCTCATCGTTCAAAAGAACGGTCGTTCACTTTAAGGATTCGTTCTTTTTCACCGGTTCGTTCATGAACGACACATCCCTAATTTTATCTAGGTGAAATACGTTACAAAGAACCGCCTGGTGACAATAACTCAATGTTGTTCAAAATTGTAGATGCGAATATTGTCCTAAGCATGCAGTATACAGCTACGGTAGAAGTCCTCCTCTATTTTGGGATTTTTTAAACATCTTTGAACTAAAGGAGCTACGTGCAATGTACCGACAGCCCAGTCATCTCTCCAGAGAGTCAAATCCTACCTTGATTCCCAGCAGGTACAGCTTCTTCCTTGGCCTGCATATTCCTCGGATTTGTCAGATTGAACATGTGTGGGATTTCGTTGGGCGGCATCTCGCTCGTGATCCTCGTCCTGTTGCATCGACAGACGAACTTTGGTTGCGCATACAAACAATATGGAATACTCTTCCGCAGGAAGATATTCAAGCTTTGTTTCACTCCATGCCGAGTCGTGTAGCAGCTCTTATTGCGACGCGTGGTGGCCACACAAAATACTGATTTCTATCTCTTTTTATTCCTTGTTTGGTTTGAAAATGTAATCATTTATTTGTACTATTACCACTCAACTGTGTATTAAATTTCATTCAACTATGATGCTTCCTTCATGGTGTTGCAATTTTCACAAACAGGAGAGTACTTGCCGGAGTACTTGATAATAAAGCAGTTAGGAATCCTAATCTCTCCAAGCTGATACTATAAAATATCATTTTAAATGTATCAAGTCAAAAACAAACTTCATTTAATCGGTAATATATTTATCAACCAGGTCTTGAAGTGTTATGCATGGGAAGATGTCTTCCTTGGCAAACTTCTTCAGCTGAGGAAAACAGAACTGTGTGAAATCAGGAAAGCCGAGTTTCTGAGGATCATATTCAAATTTTTGATATTATCTTCAACCTCATTGGTGAGTCTAAATATATATTTTTTGTACATTCATTTCTAAATGTATACGGAACTGTATTATAGCTTTGGTTTTTCAAAATAATGCTAACACAACAATGCATATCCAAGCATGGTTGACTTGTCCCATTTGGAATACGTATTAGCAAAAATTCAGGATTTTCTGAGTGAAAATAAAACGAACTCGGTATTATCTTCTCCCTCCCGTTTTATATAGGGACTATTAAATAGGAGACCCATGAAACTGCCCTAGTTGCTTCTTTTCTGTTCGACCCTGATTCACAGAAATACAGTATGAATTTGTAGGTAGGTGTTTCAAAAAGTAAGGTAACAAGTACTGCAGATTCTTTGTATCGATAAAAATCGAATAACGAATATGATCATAGTTTTCAAACGGTAAGATGGATGGAGTTGGGTGTCCACTAAAAGGACAAAATGTCAGAAAATGGCTGCGTTGACGGAAACATGTCCCGCGAATGAAACAAGAAGTGTGATAAGGTTTTTGCGGTGGGAGGTATTGGAACACCTCTTTACAGTCTCTATCTCGCACCAAGTAATTTCCATCTCTTTGGACCTTTAAAGATACAATTAGAGGTCCGGCATTGAAGAAATCATCGTCAAGAATGTGAAACCACATCAAGATGGCTTGCTGAACCG
Source organism: Uloborus diversus (assembly GCF_026930045.1). NCBI lineage: Eukaryota > Metazoa > Arthropoda > Arachnida > Araneae > Uloboridae > Uloborus > Uloborus diversus. The sequence goes on along the minus strand of NC_072733.1, from coordinate 18,953,303 downwards.
CAGCATCGGTTCTGAACTGTTGAACTCCCAAGTGTTTCTTTTAAGGTCCAAAGGGATGGTTATCAGTTGGTGCGAAGCCGGGACTGTAAGTAGAGTGGTCCAACTACCTCCCAACTCAAAAATTTTATCACACTTCTTGTTTCATTTTCATCATCCGAACATTGTTCCGTTGACACAGCTATCTTCTAACTGACATTTTGTCCTGTTAGTGGATACTCAGCTCAGGTACCCATCCACCGGTACTGTCTGAAAGCTCTGATCATCTTCGTTATCTTCAGTGTGATATTTATTCATACAGAGAATCTGCACAACCGTCAGATCTCTTGTTATCTTACTTTTTAAAACCTCCTCGTACTTTAAGATTGGAAAAGATAATTGAAATTCCCTTACAATCCAATTATTTTTGAAACATTGCAAAGTTACAATAAATAACCTTATTAGAAAACATTACTCGATTTGGGCATAATATGTGGCGGTAATTCATAGTTCTTTACACCGTAGCTTTTATCTTCACTTTTTCGGGGGGGGGGGAGGCCTACCAAGATTGCGAGGTCTCTCTCTAATTCGCAAAAAAAAAAAACAAAGAAAAAGTCACGAGTGTGTAGATAAGCTCTTATAAGAGGTTATTTGCTTGCAGCTTAGGGTTATGGCTGGCTATTCCAGATTGATAAGCCCAAATCAAGGTTCGAAACTAAAGTCTCTGGATGCTGTAACTGAACTGTTCTGTATTGCTATTAATTCTGCTTGGATATGGATGAAATTTGTAGTTCATTTACTAGACTTGCTTAGGTTCGGAAGTTACGTAAGAAAGCATTTGCAGTTTCTTTTACACGGCATCCACCGTACAGCTTCTTTAAAATATGTACCTTTTTTGATTATGTATCTAATGACATTTATATAAAGCCAGATTGCTGGGGTTTTGTGTTCAAAAGGTAAAAATGATTAGTACTAAGGAAAAACAAATAACTCATTTTTTCATAGGTAGCACTGACGAGTTTTTCTGCGTATGTACTTACGGGAAGCGAAATGGAAGCAAAAAACATCTTTGCCTCTTTTTTTCTTATGTGCCTAATGAAAACACCATTCAGAAGTTTTTTGCAGATCTTCCGCTATTTTTCTCAGGTTAGTAAATAAAATGTTAACCCTCTACTGTCCACCTTGACTCTGAAATCACATCAAATTTCATCATTATATTTCCCTATAGGAGCATTATTCTGTTGTTGATCAGATGACCAGCGTGACATCTGATCAAGTAATCTGAGTGGTGCAATATGGCTGGTTTAAGAGTTAATATTTCACTCTCAGAATCACAAACATATTTTGAAATTCTGTATAAAGAAATTTAAAAACAAAAATCCACCTTATATAAGTTAATACATCATTCTTTAACATTCTATGCATATGTTTTTTTCTACATAAAATAATAATTTGGAAAGTAGAGGGTTAATTATTTTTGGCATTTTATGTATATAACGAGAGTAGTTACATGTTAACCCTCTACTGCTCACCATGACTCTGAAATCACACCAAATTTCATCATATTTTCCTATAGGAGCACTATTCCTTTGTTGACCAGATGACCAGTGTGATATGAGTGGTGCAATATAGCTGCTTTATGTTTAGATTATTGGTAGTGACACGAGTTAATATTTCAGTCCCGGAGTCACAAACCTATTTTGAAAATACGTATGAAGAAATAATCCACTTTTTATAGTTAAATACAGCAGAATTCCATTTATTCCGAGTCAATTGGGACCGAACCCCATTCGGCTCATAAAAAGTTCGGATAATTGGCTTTTGTCCGAAAAAAGGGCCTATTTCGATTAATTTTTGAATGCATCATGCTGAAAATGAGAGAACGCTTTCTACTATTAAAGAAATATAACTTTTAATAAATCAAATGAAAATGCAACACTTTTATTTATGAAGCGTACTTACAAGTGCAGTGCATGTACACATCGTACTTTAAATGAAAGTCTTTGCTTGCTGAATATCTCTGTCACACAAACTGTTAGACTAACTTCCCTGAGAGGATAGAGCGCAGATAAGAATTCTTATTTTGCGAGTCGTAATTCGGATAGTGGGAGTTCCGATAATTAAGGTTCTACTGTACATTATTCTTTAACATTCTTTTTGTGTGTATATATATATATATATATATATATATATATATATATATATATATATATATATATATATATATATATATATATATATATATATATATATATATGCTCATATACAGAAAATAACAATTTGGGATGTGGAGGGGTTAGTTATTTTTGACATTTTATGCACAACGAGACTAATTATATTTTACTTATATATAAAAAATAAACAACTTTATAAATGTTGCTTGTAAAAATATAAGACATAAAACTTTTAGAAATTTTTTGTTTTAAAAATGGATAAATGCTTTAAATCCTTTCTATATCTTTTTAGGGCTTAGCATCAGCATCCCGAATTCAAACACTTTTGGATACAAAGGAAATAATGAATATAACTGATGCAGAAATTGCGCCAGGTCTGAGATTTTCGTTTATTCGTCAGATTTGGGGCTGTCCCTAAATGATGTCACACTTTTTTGACAATCCCCCCCCCCCTCTTGTTCTAAGATGTCACATTTCCCCTTTCGTCCTCCCCTCATCACATGTCACACTGTTTTCCATAAACATTGCAGTTATAAAAAAAAATGCGTGATTCTTAATTCCCCCTTGTCACAAAACTCAACAATTTAAAACACCTCTTCCCCTCAAAGCGTGACATAATTTGTGAACGACCCCTTTTCACTTTTCTTCATTCAGTATTTATTATAAAGTAAATGTAAGTCAGTCTCAATTATTGAAGTGAACCTTTTTAAGCGATGGCTTTGAAGTTCCTATCCGCTACCTTTTTATGTGACGAAAATGACGTCGCACAAGCGCTCTTCTAGCTTTCTTTCTTTCTCGCTGTCCGTGGTTGCGTGTACTGCGATGAGGTGGTGTGGCGACCACTGAATGCAGCTGTTGGTTATCAACAGAGAATATGTTGAAATACGTGTGTATAACCAACGCATTTCAAGTATTATTTAGTGTTCTCGTTTTTTATAATCTATTTTCTTTATTGAAATATGCAATTTTCTTGTGAATATACCTGAAACGTCTTGGCCGGGACTCGATCCAGTGTCCGGTGGGTTCGAAACTCAGCGCTCTGCTGTTTGAGCCTCTCAGATTGTTAGTCAGATATCGCGCTGTGAGATATTAGTGTCTGTACGAAAACCGCGTTGAAGAAAACTTGTCTTTATTTCAGAAGTGTAGTTTGATTGATGTTTAACTAATTCAGTTTTTAAAAGGAGATGAATTCATTCATCCACATTTAAACAAGTTAGGTATGAAAATTGAGTTCTTAACGGGAAATATTTCCCGAGGAGCTTTTATTTATTTTAAGAAATGAGTTACCTTGCTAGATTTTCCGAAAAAATTGCGTTTCACTCAACTTTTCATCAGTTTCGTTTCGACATAGCAACTAGCGACTTCTGTAAAGTTAATTTACAAGTACTTGAAACAAACCTGGATCCAAAGCGCTCTTGGAACCAAAATGAATAACAGGTGGACCTGTCCTCCTGTTGGGTTCTAGGACGAGTCACTGGTTCATCTAGTTCGTCAAATTGACAGGGAATACAACCCCCCCCCCCCCCCAATTTAGTGCTTCTCTGATATACAAAAGTTTCACTTCCATCCGTGTGTCTTTTTATCGATATACTGTTCTTTGTTTCTTCAATGCTATTATTTCAATGAGGGGGAAAATAGCTTTTTTAAAAACTTGCACTAGCGTCATGGCTCGAATGTAACACTGAAAAAATAAATCTGACAGCAGATGAGTTTCTTTTTCCCAAGCACGATTGTAATACCTTATCAGAGGAATAAACACCTTTCAAGTTGTGAAAACTGAATTTCGAACTTAATTGAAGAGAAAAGAAGAACTTTTATACTACTTATTGTCTGATTCTGCATGAAATCACTAAATCTTTACAAACAATTACTTCAAACGATTATGTGCGGTTAAGTTCTATATTGTATGTATGTGACAGGTGAAATGAACAAAAATTTTAACTTGAGCAAAGAAACTCAATAACAATTTTTTTTGTAACGATATTTCTATCTTGACTACCAAAGCTTAAAGATTGAAAATATTTGTTAACATTAAATTGAGAGGATTATTAAACATATTTTGTATGAATGAAAATATTTTCATTCCAATACAAGTTTTTAAACGTAATAATGATAATGAAACAAAGATAAGTGAAAACGAGGAAAAGTTCTTGGCGATTTTAAATTCTCGAAAATGAGAATTTTTGAAATTTCCGATTTAAATTCAAGTTTAACCTTGCTCTTGCTTATTTAGTTTCCAGCCAAAACTAAATGTTGACTACTCAGTGTGTAGTAATTAGTGATGTTACATAATAAACGTGTTTTGTTGACACAAGTTTTTTTATTTCAGAAAGTTATGTAAATCTATATAATGCATCATTTTCTTGGCCTGGCAAAACGGAACCTTGTTTGAAAAATATTAATCTCCAGATCCCAGCCTCCTCTTTGATCGCCATAGTAGGTAAGCCAGGAAGTGGTAAATCCATGTTGTTACGAGCGATTTTAGGAGAACTAGAAAAATCCTCTGGTGAAATTTTCGCTAAGGTAAGTACATGACTTACAAAATAAGTTAACTGCACAAAACTCTTTGATGTAAGCTCAAAATTCAGATTAGTTGAATTTAAATGCCAATGAGTACTCAGGGTGACAGCACACAAAAGGAAAATGATCCAATAGATGTTTGTTTAGTGTAAGTGTTTTTGTGGATTTTGTGGTTGAAGAATCGAAGAAAAACTTTCATCTCATTTCAATATAAAAGCCAGGTGTGAGCCCAACTAACCCTCCCCCCACAGCTCCTTTGACGCTCCAATGTTTAGAGACCAGCTGCCTAAGAATTTACACATACTAGAATTACGAAATGGTTCAGCTCATGAAAATATCCGTTCGTTACCATAGCAACAATGCCGGACCCAGAGGGAGCAAGCTGCTGCCCTTGCCCTAGTGGTGACTTTTTTTTAGGGGGGGGGGGGGAGTTACGGCAAATTCATTCTACTTCTATGTTTTTTGTTGTTAAAACTAGATATAAAACTTGAATAAAAATGTCTAAGTGCGGCAGTTAAGTTTCTGTCCCGATTCGGGAAAATCATAGATAAAGCCCTGGTTTCCTAGGAGCGAATCGCCGATCTTCGACGTCGCTCCTCGCCGTGACGCTGAAATCAAAGTCAAGTGGATTTCGGCATGGCCATTCACGACGTTGATTTAGCTTGGACGCTCATGCGCAGAAGAATCAAGTTTTCGCCTAGGCGAGGAGCGACGCCGACGATCGGCGTGTTCGCTGCTAGGAAACCAAGGCTTAAGACATGGCATAGCAACGCTCATCGCAGACGCATTAAGAAAATGTAGTGCAATGCATAATAAATGAATTTTTAAGGCTTAACTCTGGCACGATGAATAAACTATCTCCAGTATTCGACACTGAACGGTTACAATTTGATTTTTATGAAAAAAATAACAGTTATGACTGTATTCAACGTCTAATGCTTATACATCTCTGATATAGGGTGAAATGGCCTTCATTGGTGATTCACGATGGATTCAAAACACAACCATAGAGAAAAATATATTATTTATCAAGCCAAAAATCGATGCATATTATCGCAAAGTTTTTGAGGCTTGCAGACTCAATGTTGATGTTAAGACCTTGCCTGCTGGAGAAGAAACGGAAATAGGGGATAAGGTAAATATTTTTAATGGAATTGTGTTATTAGTTCTATAAAGCATCGTTTATGCGTCTTTTATGGGACTGAGGAGAAACGTCACATAAATGAAAACGACGTATAATCGAAACGTCATCTTTATTTTTACAAGTGTAATCCCAGGAATACGATTTTTTTTAAATATAACAGTTTTAAGGTTTTTATGAACGAACGACGCATAATCAAAACATCACTTTCATTTCTATAAGTTTTAATTCCAGCAATACAATTTTTTTTTTTAAGTATAGCAGTTTTAAGGTTTTTGTGCAGTTTTTTCTCAATTTAACTAGGTAAAATGTTTACGCTCTAGTCTAGACTATTAAAACCTGTGCGCATCGGTCTGTGTGTCCCAAGGACGGATACAAGGGAAGGCCAATGGGTGCGATCATCCCTCCCTTGAGGGATCCTGCATAGGCATCTTTCCAACTTGATGTTCTAAAATAGAAGTGTAGGCTATCTTTGACGACATTAATAAAAAGAATGGAGTTCGAATCTTCCTATTGGAAACTTTTTGGATTTGAAGTTTCAAAACGGTAATTTCAAATTATCTTTAATTATATTAGGAGGACAAATTTAGAGGTCTTCTTCCAGATATTTTTCAAAATCTACATAAGTTTTAAATGTAAGTAAGTTACGCGATTGTAGACATTTCATGTAGTGTCTGGAAAAGAAATGGGTTCCTCCCGTAACTTTCGAAGCTAATGTCCCAAAAAGCGCCATTTTAGATGACCATCAATCATGTAACGGGAAGAGGGTTTCGAAACATTTCCTTGGAATTACTACGAAATTGAAGTGCTAAAGAGAAATTTTTGAATAACTCTTTCAACGGAAAAAGAAGAGGAAAAGGTTCGAGGACCTCCTTGGATAAATCCCTATATTTTTGTTATATCAGCCAACAACAATGTGGCACCCTCCCCCCCCCCCCCAAACCATGTGTAAATAAAATACATAGTAGAAAAAAATCAACCGCCCCCTCCTTCAGTAGTCTCTGGATCCGCCCATGGCGTGTCTGTAAACTTATCTCCTCTAGACTATCAATGTCTGACAGGTCAATACTAATACCGTTAAACGACAGGCAGACTAACACCCTTCTGTCTCGCCTCGCCAGTGGACATCTGAAAAGTCTCACTTTCTCTGGAAGCGCCAAGAGGTTCCCCATCTGCCCTAAATGCCAACAAGACCAGGCATCACCACAGCATATCTTGAGCTGCCTGCAGGGCCCGATCAAGCCAAACTGGTGCCCAGGTCCTGAGTAGAACTTGGTACCCCTTCCCCCTTCATGAGAAAATCTGCACAATTTTAAAGTCAATGTATCATACTAGAAGCCCAATATACTAGAAACTATATTTTAAAGGAACATTACTACATTTAAAAGGAAACCTGGGATTTGAATGCCAAACACTTGATAGTCACCAAACTAATTACAGTTGAAATTGCCTCTTAAGGCAAAAAATAATTAAAAAACAATTTAAAACTGCAAAAAAAATCTTACTAATTCTGACATCAAGCTTTAAAAAAGCTTCTTTCTGGCTTTAACACAGGCAAATGTGTCGATCAAATAATCGAAATCTATGTTTGATGTCACAGCATTTTCAGTGGTCAATAAGGAAAACGCCTGTAAATTATTCTTAGAAACGCAGCTTCTCAAATGATTCACTGGAACAGCTGCTGATAGGCAAGGTAAGAAGAAGCTGCAAGGGGTGAATCCACATTCGAAAATGTATGTGTAATGTTTAATGATCTTATCCTTTTAAAACATTCTCCAGCAGAAGGGTTACCTTTTGCAAAAATTTGAAAGTGTGTTAATTCTTCTGGAAAATGTCCATCTATGTCATCCGAGTAATTTTTTGAAATTCCAAAGCTAAGGGACAACGACTTCTTTATGCTAAATTTTTTTTTTTACTTTATGAGTTTTTGAGCTGATTTTTGAAAAATTTTGAGCCCCCTCTCCCTTAAAGTTGAGAAAAAGTAAAATGAGCTTTAAAAAAAAGAAAGAAAGGAAGTAAGTAAGTGGACTTAGGCTAGGCTATTTTGGTGCCCCTAAATTTGTGGTGCCCAGGTCCGCGGACCCGCCGGACCGTGCGTTAATCAGGCCCTGGCTGCCTGGGATTGGACTGGAACGACATATTCGACAGTCCACTGCTAGTGTCAGATTTCATTAGGGTCAACGGCTTCATCGATTTGGTCTGACTCCGTCAGACCAAAGGGAGATTAAAAACAACAACAACACCGTTAAACACAAGACATTCAGAGGAAGAATTTCCACCCTGTATAATCTCTCTTAACCTAAAGGGAGCAGAGAGGGTTAGACTTCTAGGATAACTTGAGAACATCCTGGGATAAAAGCATGAAAATTATCAATTGTTACCCGTCACAGGCGGAAGAAGGCGAACGGATATTGGCTAGCGAAAGGAGCAGTGTGTGGAAACCTTTGTTCTATATTTAAAACAAAAATTGGGTTTTTTAACAAAATAGAAATGAAACTTGAATAAATTATATCCTTATTGCATGTCCTAAATACTTATAATTAGCTGAAAAAAATTTCATCGTCCTCTGATGTGCTCATTGTCTTTGAACCTTGATTATTATAATACAAATTGAATCAAGATCATGAAATGATTTTTCACTTGAGATTTGAGAAGCAAAATAAACTTTAAGTTTACAATTACAATTTACTGCATCTTTAAAGAAAGGAATTGCTATGTCCATACTTCAGACATTTCTCTCGTCCAGAGATTTTTTTCCTTCTTTCCAATGGGGCTGTATAAGAGACCCACCTCAAGAGGCGTCAGGGCCATAACCAGACCTAGTACGCTCCCCAACAATGCATCAGTCTTTCGTGTGTCCCCATTAAGGGGTCACAGTATCTTTCAAACATTTTTCTTAAATTTAAGTAAATTTTATATTTCTTTGAAACCATAACATGCGTACTTATTTCTTAATCAATAATTTATTTTCAAAATTTAAAAATAGTGCCCACTTTTTTAAAAATTCAAAAAAGGAGGAGGAAAATTTCAATTTTTTAAAATCCCTAAGGTTTTTTTTTTATTTTTGCACTAATTTAAAAAAAGTTTTTTGTTAAAGGATCACTATAATCATCTCTAAAAATCTGTGCATTCATTTGCTTATGAGTTTATTAGAAAATTTTATGTGATTAATAATGTAAAAAATCATTTTTTTTTTAATTTGGTTTTTAAAGGTTTAACATGCTCTAAACATTTGAGTAATTTATAAAATGCTTATCCAATGCACAGTTTTGTCAAATATGTTATCCCAATTGCAAAAAGTATTACTTTGAAGCTGTATCTTTAATAGAAAAAAATCCTTAGGGATTCTAATGACATGAAAACACAAAAAAAAAAACCATCATCGAGAAAAAGCAATTTAAAGTTTTTCTTTTGCATAAGAACACATAGCGAGCATGGCCTAAAACCACCCATAACTTTTTAAATATTTGAACTAAAGCAATGAAACTTTTCCCCTGTGTTCGGAATAGCTTTTAGTTTTGAAATAAGCAAAAATTTTTTTGATCGTTTCATTTTTTTGAGGTACTGTAACCCCTTAAAGACAAAATTACAAATTAACTGTATGATATAGAAGGAAAGTAATAGTTTTCAATGTAAAATAAGTTTTTATAAGTAAAAATGAAATTTTTTTCAGTTTCTGTGAGTTGGGGGTTTTGTTACATCGTAGACTTCATGATAATAGCCTGCATTCAACGCTAACACTCAGTCACTTGCTACGTCTTGAAAAAAAAAGATATAAGACACCCCACCTAACCAGTTCAGAAATAAAATCAACTTGACGTACATTAAAAATCGCTAGCAGGACTTCACTGTAAGAATTATTGGCTGTTTTTATACATGATAAAATGGCTTTTGGAGTCTCTAAGTAAATAAGTTTAAGCTAAAGCTTCATCGTTTCATCATTTTTGAGGTACTGTAGCCCCTTAAGGCGCTGATGCATGACACAGTATTTTCCACGCCCAGTTTCCACCAAATGGAGGCACCTGAGCTCTCATTTGATGCGAAATTGTACTAGGAATTTAATTTAGCCGAGGGATATTCGAAGCCAAACGAATACCCAAGGGATCTTTTACATTCCGCATAATCATACGACATGGGCGCTGAAGATTTTCTGCATCTCGAAAATCCAACCCAGCGCCTAACCATCACGCCACCAGCCGGCTCTCGTTCAGAGAAACGCAGAAAGATAGTCAAGCAGAAAATTTTCGTTCCTTAGGAAGGGAAAAACGACGTATAACCGATATTTCTCGACGTCGTATAAACGATGTACTTTTGCACTAAAAGTACTAGAAACGAATCGTTACTTTACGAAAACAACATATACATGAAAAAAAGACGCATAATCGAGAGACGTATAAAATATGTTTTACTCTAATTTATATTTTGATGTATTATTATTGAAAATACCTTATTATTTAAGGGAGTACGACTAACAGATCAACAGAAACTACAAGTTGATCTCGCCAGAGCAGCATATCAAAATGCTGATATTTATCTTTTGGATGAACCATTGAGTGGTATCGAAACATCCGTAGCAGAGCATTTATACTATAGAGTCATAGGCCGAAGTGGAATTTTAAAGGAAAAGGTTAGTATCTGCAGACTAGGGTGGGTCGAAAAAATGATATTTTCGAGAAGCAACTTCTAGTAGCAAAAAAAAAAAAAAAAAGGTTGTGTATTGCCATCCTAAACATGGGGAAAATAATATAAAAAATTAATATTTATGTCTTCAGATCGGGCAGTGGCATCAAAGTTTGAAAAAACGTTTAAAAATGGTTAATTTTCAAATATTTTTATGAAAATTCAAATGCTCAAAATTTTTGTTCTAATCCCATTTTAATGCTTCCTTTTAACAGTCTCTTAATATATCTTTGAAAATATTTAATTCTTTTACAGTTTTTAGTTTGCACTTAAGCTGCAAAGTTACGTGAAATCAATCAAAAATCGACGTTTTTAGCTTATTTTGTACACAGCAGGAGTTCTTCTTTCAGATCCCAGTTATATATTTTTATACAGTAAATGTGCACTATACTGCTCTTTGCTGGAACTGCAGTTATATTGTGTTGCATTAACAGCCCAGAACCCACTCCAAGTAAGAGGTTGCACTTCGTGTTTCACCCTGCCGTTCCCAAGACTGGACTTATTGACAAGACTTATACATTTGCAAAGCATCTTTCATAATAACTATATGGTTTGAAACAAGTTTCTACGTTTCGATCAAGGTGTGAAGCTGGACTTATGACTCAGTTTTGGCACTGATGTCGAAAAAATAAGGAGATTTTCATACAAATCCATCTCTTCCGTCTAATACCTCAAATGAATTTCTGCAGAACCACTGAACATTTCCACAATCCATTCCACTGCCCATGCGTGATATGGGAATTTTAAGAATACGTACTTAAAAATACATGTATAGTTTCTAGAAAGGATTAAATATCCTTGTTTTTCACATCATCACTGAAGCGAAGGAAGTAAACACGTTGACCTGTCAACTAACTGCTGTAGTTCGAATCTTCAAATCTTGATATTGATGGAAGAGATTCTCTTATAGCTTTTGAAGTGTTTCTTGAATGGTAATTTTTTGCGTTGTATTGTATTGCCCTACTGCAATCCAACTCCTTAATATTTCGCATTTAGTGCATTGCCAATAACAATTTCTTAAAAATAACAAAGTAAGCATTTCATTTAATCACCGGATCCACGATGCTTGGAAGATTATCACACATTTGACTTGTAGATTTTGTAACTTTAAATAAGTGTATAGGTCCATAAAGAATAAATACCTTTGTGCTGAAAAATTAAAATGTCAGTAATCCAACGTTATTAAGCACAAAACTTGCAAATGATTGCAGACACGTGTTTCGGTGTTACAAGGAACACCTTTTTCAATGCAAAGAAGTGTGAGCTTTTGGATGAAAAGTCATCCAAGAAAAGCAACACGGTGGAACAGGAGGTAGTATAAATATCAAAAAATAGAAATTAAACAAAACAAAAAAGATAAAATGACACATGGAGACAAAATTTATTATATAATTCCATCAGGAAAAAACCGTTAAGTAATAAATTTTAAAAGAAAACCCATAAACAATGCAAAAAGTCCAAAAATGAAACCACTCTGAATAAATTAGCAATAAATATACCAGCGGGAAAAACTATGTATGGAAGCAATGTATCAAATGGAGAAATGCAGAAAAAACAGAGTGAAGGATAAACATATTGGAATTAGTTAATCACAAAACAAAATAAGAAAGCAAAAAATGAAAAAATAAAAGTAAGAAATGTACGACGTTTACATAAAAATAATAGAAAATCTAAACCAATTTTAACAAAGGAGTCCACACAGAGGAAAAATAGGGAATTGCAGTAAGATCGTTAACTAAATTAGAACGGTTCCTCAGGATGTGAAAAGATTCCCAAAAATCAAGATCCAACGAATTGGGGCATTTTTGGATAATTTGATAAGAGTTAAAATCAAAAGAGTGATTCGATTCCCAACAGTGTTGAGCAATACTGGATTTATTCAGCTGTTGTTTTCTCACATAGCTTTGATGTTCTTTTAACCGAAATTTCAAAGAACGGCGGGTCTGTCCGATGTATCCGAGTCCGCAATTGCAAACAATTTTATAGATCCCACAGCAATTAAGAGGGTGAATAGAATCTTTAAGAGAAGAGAAAGAAAGTTTATTAATAGGAGAAAATACCACTTGGAATTGGAATCGCTTCAGAATCTTTGCAACCTGAAAACTGATACTAGGGAAGAAAGGCAGAACAATTAAATTCTTAGTGTTAAAAGTTCTATTAAGAACAACATTTTGAGATTTTTTGCAAAGTTTTTTATAAATGGAATCAACTAAGGTGGGCGGATAGTCTCTATCAACAGCCACAGCTCTTATATAGTTAAGTTCCGCATTAAGAAGCTCAGGTGAAGAACAAATATTCATTGCACGATAAACATATGTGTTGAAAGCTGAATATTTTTGATTAGGAGGGTGAGACGATAATCTATGTGGGGGTAAGGAAACAGCAAAAGGTTTACGATAAACCGTAGTTTCAAAACCGGACTCAGTTCGAGAAACGAGAACATCCAGAAATGGAAGGCAATTATTCTGTTCTTTTTCACAAGAGAATTGAATATGAGGATCAATGGAATTTAAAATGGATAAAGCATCATCAATGCTTAGTTGACCGTGGTTCATAAGAACAAAACAGTCATCAACATAGCGAACATAGAATTGAAACTGTAGTTTCTGAAACAACTTGACCTCAAAGTAATGCATGTAAATATCACTAAGGATGGGGCTAAGTGGGTTTCCCATTGCCAAACCATCCAACATAGTATAAAATTTACCATTAAAAACAAAGGAACTTTGCCTTAGACAAGTATGAGTAAGGAAAACTAAATCCTCAATTTCCTTAGAGGTAAAATGAAATTCAGACAGTCTACTCTGAAGGCATAACAATGAACCCTCGACCGGAACGTTCGTAAATAATGAGTTCACATCAAAAGAAACCATAAAAGAATTATTTGGAACGCAATTCTGAATTTTTTTGACAAACTCGATAGAGTTTTTTACAGTGAATACATTATTACTCATAAGAGGAGAAAACACAGAGACTAAATATTTTGCAAGTTTATAAGAAGCCGTACCAATATTGGAAACAATCGGTCTGAAAGGAATGCCAGCTTTATGTACCTTGGGTAAAGCATAAAATCTAGCGCAATTAGCAATAGAAGGAATAACAGAGCGTTTAACATTTATTGGAATAGACTGAACAGACTTGACAGCCGAAGAAATAGTCTTTAACTCATTTTCACTAGGATCTTTAGAAATCTCTAAGTATGGACCAGAAGAAATCAAATCATTAGTTTTGTCAACATAAGATGATTTGTCAAGAACAACAATTTGACCACCCTTGTCAGCTTTAGTAACAACAATATCTGAATTAGAAGTTAAATTCTTTACAGTACGCCGAACAGTATTAGTAAAGACGGGATTGGAAATTCTAGAATTAAAGTCCACATTAGAAGCAATAAGATGCCTAACGCAATCTTTTTGATTGGATGATAAGGCACTAAATTTAAAAGCTTTCTCAATAGGAGCAATAAGCTTAGAAAAAGAAGGTTTGCTGGCCAGAGCAAAGTTATCATTGCATTTTAGAGCATTAATTTGAGAACTATTTAAAGGAACACTTGAAATATTAACGACAACATTTTTATTTACCACTGGTAAATTTTCCGAAGGAACAACTTTCGAATTTCTATAAAGTTTAGCTAATTTCTTTTTCAAAACAACTTGATGATTCTCCGTAGAACGAAGGGTTCTAGACCAAGAAGTTCTATCAACATAATCAAAATCAGAAATAGAATTTGAAATAGAGAGATGCAAATCATAGAGCTCACGTTCAATAAACGAGAGGCGTTTCCTAGTTTCTTGGATCGAAGCTCTAAGTAGAGCCAATTTCGACCGAAAAATAACTTTATCAATTTTTACAGAACGTGGTAAGTTACATTTCAAAGAAATAAAATTCGGAATAACTTTCCTGCGCCTACATTCTTGAAGAAATTTTAAGTGGTTCAAAAAGCGAAACTTCTTAATACGAAGATTGCAAAACCTATTGATTTGAGACATTCCAAAAACAAAATAACAAAGTACATAAGAACAAATTATTATCAAAAATACAAATCAAATTAAAACAGTAACAAGGCAAAAATGAAGCAAAATTCAAAACTACCAAATACAACAAATACAACCAAAATTCAAGGCAAGAAGAAAGAAAAAAGAAAGTAGAATGCAAACGTACGGCCCGTTTAAGCCAACTAAATAAAGAATAAATACCTTTGTGCTGAAAAATTAAAATGTCAGTAATCCAACGTTATTAAGCACAAAACTTGCAAATGATTGCAGACACGTGTTTCGGTGTTACAAGGAACACCTTTTTCAATGCAAAGAAGTGTGAGCTTTTGGATGAAAAGTCATCCAAGAAAAGCAACACGGTGGAACAGGAGGTAGTATAAATATCAAAAAATAGAAATTAAACAAAACAAAAAAGATAAAATGATAAAATCCGGTCGAGGGTTCATTGTTATGCCTTCAGAGTAGACTGTCTGAATTTCATTTTACCTCTAAGGAAATTGAGGATTTAGTTTTCCTTACTCATACTTGTCTAAGGCAAAGTTCCTTTGTTTTTAATGGTAAATTTTATACTATGTTGGATGGTTTGGCAATGGGAAACCCACTTAGCCCCATCCTTAGTGATATTTACATGCATTACTTTGAGGTCAAGTTGTTTCAGAAACTACAGTTTCAATTCTATGTTCGCTATGTTGATGACTGTTTTGTTCTTATGAACCACGGTCAACTAAGCATTGATGATGCTTTATCCATTTTAAATTCCATTGATCCTCATATTCAATT
Organism: Uloborus diversus; assembly: GCF_026930045.1. NCBI lineage: Eukaryota > Metazoa > Arthropoda > Arachnida > Araneae > Uloboridae > Uloborus > Uloborus diversus. The sequence goes on along the minus strand of NC_072733.1, from coordinate 18,938,037 downwards.
CTCTTGTGAAAAAGAACAGAATAATTGCCTTCCATTTCTGGATGTTCTCGTTTCTCGAACTGAGTCCGGTTTTGAAACTACGGTTTATCGTAAACCTTTTGCTGTTTCCTTACCCCCACATAGATTATCGTCTCACCCTCCTAATCAAAAATATTCAGCTTTCAACACATATGTTTATCGTGCAATGAATATTTGTTCTTCACCTGAGCTTCTTAATGCGGAACTTAACTATATAAGAGCTGTGGCTGTTGATAGAGACTATCCGCCCACCTTAGTTGATTCCATTTATAAAAAACTTTGCAAAAAATCTCAAAATGTTGTTCTTAATAGAACTTTTAACACTAAGAATTTAATTGTTCTGCCTTTCTTCCCTAGTATCAGCTTTCAGGTTGCAAAGATTCTGAAGCGATTCCAATTCCAAGTGGTATTTTCTCCTATTAATAAACTTTCTTTCTCTTCTCTTAAAGATTCTATTCACCCTCTTAATTGCTGTGGGATCTATAAAATTGTTTGCAATTGCGGACTCGGATACATCGGACAGACCCGCCGTTCTTTGAAATTTCGGTTAAAAGAACATCAAAGCTATGTGAGAAAACAACAGCTGAATAAATCCAGTATTGCTCAACACTGTTGGGAATCGAATCACTCTTTTGATTTTAACTCTTATCAAATTATCCAAAAATGCCCCAATTCGTTGGATCTTGATTTTTGGGAATCTTTTCACATCCTGAGGAACCGTTCTAATTTAGTTAACGATCTTACTGCAATTCCCTATTTTTCCTCTGTGTGGACTCCTTTGTTAAAATTGGTTTAGATTTTCTATTATTTTTATGTAAACGTCGTACATTTCTTACTTTTATTTTTTCATTTTTTGCTTTCTTATTTTGTTTTGTGATTAACTAATTCCAATATGTTTATCCTTCACTCTGTTTTTTCTGCATTTCTCCATTTGATACATTGCTTCCATACATAGTTTTTCCCGCTGGTATATTTATTGCTAATTTATTCAGAGTGGTTTCATTTTTGGACTTTTTGCATTGTTTATGGGTTTTCTTTTAAAATTTATTACTTAACGGTTTTTTCCTGATGGAATTATATAATAAATTTTGTCTCCATGTGTCATTTTATCTTTTTTGTTTTGTTTAATTTCTATTTTTTGATATTTATACTACCTCCTGTTCCCCCGTGTTGCTTTTCTTGGATGACTTTTCATCCAAAAGCTCACACTTCTTTGCATTGAAAAAGGTGTTCCTTGTAACACCGAAACACGTGTCTGCAATCATTTGCAAGTTTTGTGCTTAATAACGTTGGATTACTGACATTTTAATTTTTCAGCACAAAGGTATTTATTCTTTATTTAGTTGGCTTAAACGGGCCGTACGTTTGCATTCTACTTTCTTTTTTCTTTCTTCTTGCCTTGAATTTTGGTTGTATTTGTTGTATTTGGTAGTTTTGAATTTTGCTTCATTTTTGCCTTGTTACTGTTTTAATTTGATTTGTATTTTTGATAATAATTTGTTCTTATGTACTTTGTTATTTTGTTTTTGGAATGTCTCAAATCAATAGGTTTTGCAATCTTCGTATTAAGAAGTTTCGCTTTTTGAACCACTTAAAATTTCTTCAAGAATGTAGGCGCAGGAAAGTTATTTCGAATTTTATTTCTTTGAAATGTAACTTACCACGTTCTGTAAAAATTGATAAAGTTATTTTTCGGTCGAAATTGGCTCTACTTAGAGCTTCGATCCAAGAAACTAGGAAACGCCTCTCGTTTATTGAACGTGAGCTCTATGATTTGCATCTCTCTATTTCAAATTCTATTTCTGATTTTGATTATGTTGATAGAACTTCTTGGTCTAGAACCCTTCGTTCTACGGAGAATCATCAAGTTGTTTTGAAAAAGAAATTAGCTAAACTTTATAGAAATTCGAAAGTTGTTCCTTCGGAAAATTTACCAGTGGTAAATAAAAATGTTGTCGTTAATATTTCAAGTGTTCCTTTAAATAGTTCTCAAATTAATGCTCTAAAATGCAATGATAACTTTGCTCTGGCCAGCAAACCTTCTTTTTCTAAGCTTATTGCTCCTATTGAGAAAGCTTTTAAATTTAGTGCCTTATCATCCAATCAAAAAGATTGCGTTAGGCATCTTATTGCTTCTAATGTGGACTTTAATTCTAGAATTTCCAATCCCGTCTTTACTAATACTGTTCGGCGTACTGTAAAGAATTTAACTTCTAATTCAGATATTGTTGTTACTAAAGCTGACAAGGGTGGTCAAATTGTTGTTCTTGACAAATCATCTTATGTTGACAAAACTAATGATTTGATTTCTTCTGGTCCATACTTAGAGATTTCTAAAGATCCTAGTGAAAATGAGTTAAAGACTATTTCTTCGGCTGTCAAGTCTGTTCAGTCTATTCCAATAAATGTTAAACGCTCTGTTATTCCTTCTATTGCTAATTGCGCTAGATTTTATGCTTTACCCAAGGTACATAAAGCTGGCATTCCTTTCAGACCGATTGTTTCCAATATTGGTACGGCTTCTTATAAACTTGCAAAATATTTAGTCTCTGTGTTTTCTCCTCTTATGAGTAATAATGTATTCACTGTAAAAAACTCTATCGAGTTTGTCAAAAAAATTCAGAATTGCGTTCCAAATAATTCTTTTATGGTTTCTTTTGATGTGAACTCATTATTTACGAACGTTCCGGTCGAGGGTTCATTGTTATGCCTTCAGAGTAGACTGTCTGAATTTCATTTTACCTCTAAGGAAATTGAGGATTTAGTTTTCCTTACTCATACTTGTCTAAGGCAAAGTTCCTTTGTTTTTAATGGTAAATTTTATACTATGTTGGATGGTTTGGCAATGGGAAACCCACTTAGCCCCATCCTTAGTGATATTTACATGCATTACTTTGAGGTCAAGTTGTTTCAGAAACTACAGTTTCAATTCTATGTTCGCTATGTTGATGACTGTTTTGTTCTTATGAACCACGGTCAACTAAGCATTGATGATGCTTTATCCATTTTAAATTCCATTGATCCTCATATTCAATTCTCTTGTGAAAAAGAACAGAATAATTGCCTTCCATTTCTGGATGTTCTCGTTTCTCGAACTGAGTCCGGTTTTGAAACTACGGTTTATCGTAAACCTTTTGCTGTTTCCTTACCCCCACATAGATTATCGTCTCACCCTCCTAATCAAAAATATTCAGCTTTCAACACATATGTTTATCGTGCAATGAATATTTGTTCTTCACCTGAGCTTCTTAATGCGGAACTTAACTATATAAGAGCTGTGGCTGTTGATAGAGACTATCCGCCCACCTTAGTTGATTCCATTTATAAAAAACTTTGCAAAAAATCTCAAAATGTTGTTCTTAATAGAACTTTTAACACTAAGAATTTAATTGTTCTGCCTTTCTTCCCTAGTATCAGTTTTCAGGTTGCAAAGATTCTGAAGCGATTCCAATTCCAAGTGGTATTTTCTCCTATTAATAAACTTTCTTTCTCTTCTCTTAAAGATTCTATTCACCCTCTTAATTGCTGTGGGATCTATAAAATTGTTTGCAATTGCGGACTCGGATACATCGGACAGACCCGCCGTTCTTTGAAATTTCGGTTAAAAGAACATCAAAGCTATGTGAGAAAACAACAGCTGAATAAATCCAGTATTGCTCAACACTGTTGGGAATCGAATCACTCTTTTGATTTTAACTCTTATCAAATTATCCAAAAATGCCCCAATTCGTTGGATCTTGATTTTTGGGAATCTTTTCACATCCTGAGGAACCGTTCTAATTTAGTTAACGATCTTACTGCAATTCCCTATTTTTCCTCTGTGTGGACTCCTTTGTTAAAATTGGTTTAGATTTTCTATTATTTTTATGTAAACGTCGTACATTTCTTACTTTTATTTTTTCATTTTTTGCTTTCTTATTTTGTTTTGTGATTAACTAATTCCAATATGTTTATCCTTCACTCTGTTTTTTTCTGCATTTCTCCATTTGATACATTGCTTCCATACATAGTTTTTCCCGCTGGTATATTTATTGCTAATTTATTCAGAGTGGTTTCATTTTTGGACTTTTTGCATTGTTTATGGGTTTTCTTTTAAAATTTATTACTTAACGGTTTTTTCCTGATGGAATTATATAATAAATTTTGTCTCCATGTGTCATTTTATCTTTTTTGTTTTGTTTAATTTCTATTTTTTGATATTTATACTACCTCCTGTTCCACCGTGTTGCTTTTCTTGGATGACTTTTCATCCAAAAGCTCACACTTCTTTGCATTGAAAAAGGTGTTCCTTGTAACACCGAAACACGTGTCTGCAATCATTTGCAAGTTTTGTGCTTAATAACGTTGGATTACTGACATTTTAATGTATAGGTCCATGTTTCACGGAAGTTAGTTCTTTTCTTTAAAATTTTGATTATATCAAACCATAGAAGCATATATTCAGTAAATTACCACCCATTAGCTAGGGCTAAAGCAGAAATACGTGAAATACACCGCCAGCTCAGTCATTTCCAGTCGAGGACTGTAGTTTCGTGCTTATTGGCACTCATCAGCCCAGCATAGGAAAGTGACTGAGCTGGAAATGGAAAACCTCTTAAGGAAGCCAAGAGTGCTAAACAAACTGGGAGCTAATATAGAATTAGCAGACCAGACGAGTGACCGAAGCAATGGTTCGGTTCAACTCGAAGATTGAACGCGAGACAAGGTATATTCAGTAAATTACCGCCCATTAGCCAGGGCTAAAGCAGAAATACGTGAAATACACCGCCAGCTCAGTCATTTCCAGCGGAGGACTGCAGTTTCGTGCTTATCCTTATATATTATTTCTGTAGCCCGTTTTTGGTTTCTACGCCAGATTTTCCTCAATTCTTGATCGATTTCTTTGATTTACGCCTTATTTTAAAGCTTATGGTGCTGGCTACTGACGAAAAATAGACCCATGGTCTAAAAATTGTTTTTTTCAGCCGAAAAACCTGTTTTAAAGAACCAGGATGAGGTTTTCGGTTAAACTTATAACTTTAATTTGCGCTATGACCGCCAGAGCTGATAGTATAGTGCAATTAGACATAAACCTCAACATCCAAAGTAAAAGTTTTCCGTCAACTCCAAATTGTTGTATACTGTCCAAATATTGTTTGGTAAAAAGTTACACCGTTTTCAGCCTCGGGTTTTGGGGGGAGGGGGGGAAGAGGTTGGTAAATTAGTAGTTTTTTTTCAGTTTTTTGGAAATATTTAAAAAACTATGGGGTTTAGCGCAAAAAGTGCAATATACAAAATAATCTACACTAAATTACGAACAAAATGGTCCTAAGCATTATTTTGTTAAGTGAACGGTTCCAGAGTTACGGCGGGTGTAAAAGTAGAAAATTTTCAGATTTTTTTGGAAAATGAAATTCTAACTACTACGTAAACAGAAATAACTAAACAATTTTATTAAAAAGTAATATTGTATAGTCGTATTCTAGTCTAAAAGAAGCTAAGAGGCATTACATGGGATCCCACTAGGCTTGGCCTACCCTCATCGAGTTTCCTAAAATTGTTACCATAGATGAAGAGCAAAAGTTGTAAAACGTGAAAATAAGAATTTCTACCTCTTTCTAGAAACGTAGAAATACTGGGAACGGGAACCGGTTTACTGCAATTTGCGTGAACTGTGATAAAGCACTTGAAGTTAGACTATTAGCTTTAAAAAAGACTGAGAACAAAACATTCAGAGATACACTTGAAAAGAAAGTTAGCTGTTCAGTCTCTAGCCTCTATTACCAAGTCTATGACAATTAACAACACCACTGTATGTGTGAACCCTAATACCAGGGGTGTTTTTGATCCGAAATTTTAGAAATTTCCGAAAATTTTGGGTTAACAACACATTTTAAAACGGAAAAATTATTTTAAAAAATTAAAAAAACTTTTAAAATAATTTTTATTAATGATTTAAATAATTTTTGTATGCATCTTTGAAGAGTTTACTGGGGAGGGGGAAGGGTCGAGCTTCCTCATAGTTTCAGAAAATTTCACATTGCCTTCAGAAAATTTTAATTGAGTCCACGTGCGCCCCTGCCTAATACTCTCTTAAATCGGATTGTGTGCACTGCATGAAAATATGAGAGATTGTAGGAAATACTGTCGAACCCACTTAAGTGAATAGTCATTTTGCCACGAGAAAATATTTTAATAAGCGGGATATTCCGAAAACCTGGATAAAAATAACACATTATATTGGTTTGGTACATTGAAAATGTATTATATTAAGCGGGATATTCTTTTAACCGATGTTCTAATAAGCGGGCTCAACTGTATTTTAATTTGAATTATGTGCATATCCTCCATCCTTGTTCGACGAATCTGGTTTGATAAGGATGGGGAGCAAATCTTCAATGGTGTCTGTTTTGGTTCCAGATTCAAATGAATCATCGGTCACCCCAGATTTAGGAAAAGTGTCCTACATCATTGATGATGATCACCTTCTTCATTGTGTTTTCTGAGGTTTCCCAGCTACTTTCAGACAGATTTGCGAGCAATACATAAATTACGTAATTGCTCATTATAGGCCAGCAACTTGTTTTTGATGAATACGAGCAAGGAACCACAAAAGATGAAGAACAATTACGTAGATCACATTCTACCACTGACATTGAATTCAAAGTTGAAGACTCAATCGATGCAACTATCAACCAAAGTGAATTTCTAGCTAACACTAAGAACAAAATGGGCCTTATTTCTCTCCTGACAATGTACTTGCAAAGAGGTGGTTGCACAGTTCATCAAGCATCAGGTGATGCTGTCTTATTAATAGTTTTAACAGCGATTGATAAAGCTAAGAATGGAGTTGAAGCTTGTGTGATCGGTGATGACATGGACTTGCTATTCTTGATGAATGTTCACACACCATCAGAAAACAAATTGAAAATAGTGGTACCAAAGAAAGGCAATCAGCAGGAGAAGGTATGCACTGTTTCGACATTCAGCGAAGCATTGGAGATATGAAGGGTGTACTCTTTGCAATATACGCCTTCACAGGATGTGACAATGTACCATCTTTCTACAAGAAGGGAAACATTTCACCGTATAGGAAAGCGTAAGCCAACAACGCTCTTCGTACGAAGCTTCTAAGTCTTTAATGATTCCAAAGCTGACCCCAGTGCAGTGGCTGACGCAGGGAAGTATTTCTTTCTTGCGATGTTTAGAGCAAATAATACTGAAGATCTATATAGCTTTCGCTAGCAGTGTTACTTGCAGGCTATTGCAAAGCAGCCCATACATTCATTGTTCAAGTTGGCTTACCCCCACTTCAGCAGCAACCAGGCAGCATTCATATAGACCCTATAGAACCTATTACCAGGTTCAGCAACGGCAGGATGAGAAAAAGAATTTACCTCCAGTGGGAGTGGAAGAAGATTAGTGAATACCTGAGACCAATTATAACAATGCGTTCTCCAGCTCCCTGGGAATTACTTTCCCTCAGAATGCGCGTTTGCAAAGCCGAATGCTTCCGTAGCTGCGAGTGCAGAAGTAGTGGTCTAAACTGCTCAAGCATGTGCAGCTATTGCTCAGGTCTAAGAAGTAATAACAGGGGCACTAATATCATAGACGAAGATCTAGAAGAGGACGGTGGTATGCTTGAAGAGGACTGAATACTGGTGAATAATTTACATCACAATCTGTCGCATTCAACGTTCTACATTTTTATTAAACATTAGTATTGAACTCAGTTTACGAACGTCAAAAATATACAACAATAAAATATGGTTGTAATATACAGGCAAATATGCCTATTTTCTACAGAAAAAACTTCAAAAGCTGCACTTATAAAAATGTCATAATTAAAAATGATATAGCAATAAATCATAATTGTTATGAATTTTTATAATTTAAAAAATCATCTATGTTTAAAATATATTCATTTTTATTGCGGCATTGTCTAGAGAAAGTTTGTGTTTCTCCATGCTGCAGATTTATATAGCCACGGTACATGAATGCTTCTTTTCCCTTAAAAGTAGAGCCCCTTGAGTAGGTGGTGAGGTTGTCGTTCCTTCAAGGGTTTATCACAAACATACCACCGGCCCTATAGATCGCAATTTGCTTTTACAAAACACTCCTCATACAAAAAATTAGTTTTCTAAGTGATAATGAATATTTTTTCCGAAAAATCTAAAAAAAATATGAAAGTTTTCTATTTTTCACCTGCCGTAACTCTGCAACCATTCACTTAACAAAATAATGTTTAGGACCATTTTGTTCGAAATTCAGTGTAGATTATTTTGTATATTGCACTTTTCGTGCTAAATGCCATAGTTTTCTAAATATTTCGGAAAAACTGATAAAAACTTCTAATTTACCAACTTCTTACCCCCCTCCCCCCAAAACCCGACGCTGAAAACGGTGTAACTTTTTACCAAACAATATGTGGACTATATAGAACAATTTGGAGATGGAGGGAAACTTTTACTTTGGATGTTGGGGTTAGGCCTTTTTTTGGTCTATTTGCACCGTACTATGAATAGCTTGATCGGCAGAGCGTTCTCTTCGTAATCCTTATATATTATTTCTGTAGCCCGTTTTTGGTTTCTACGCCAGATTTTCCTCAATTCTTGATCGATTTCTTTGATTTACGCCTTATTTTAAAGCTTATGGTGCTGGCTACTGACGAAAAATAGACCCATGGTCTAAAAATTGTTTTTTTCAGCCGAAAAACCTGTTTTAAAGAACCAGGATGAGGTTTTCGGTTAAACTTATAACTTTAATTTGCGCTATGACCGACAGAGCTGAATAGCTTGATCGGCAGAGCGTTCTCTTCGTAATCCTTATATATTATTTCTGTAGCCCGTTTTTGGTTTCTACGCCAGATTTTCCTCAATTCTTGATCGATTTCTTTGATTTACGCCTTATTTTAAAGCTTATGGTGCTGGCTACTGACGAAAAATAGACCCATGGTCTAAAAATTGTTTTTTTCAGCCGAAAAACCTGTTTTAAAGAACCAGGATGAGGTTTTCGGTTAAACTTATAACTTTAATTTGCCCTATGACCGACAGAGCTGAATAGCTTGATCGGCAGAGCGTTCTCTTCGTAACCAGGAGAATGCGTGTTCGGGCCCACGTCCGGACAATCTGCAACAAAAAATTAGATAAATATCGCGCATTACATGAACACTTAACTGAGTGAATAACAACTATGAAGGAATAGAATAAATGAGAAGGAAACGCTTCTTGCTGATATGAAAACTTGAAGTGACTTTGTGTTAAATTACTTCGGAATTGTACGTTTTTTTTTTTTTTCTTTTCAAGCTTTGGCTCTGGTAAGAAAATTAAAGCATAATGTAAGCGAAAATATAAGTAACAGGTTTAAGATATCAGACTACAATAGAATTGTTTTTTGTTCAGAAAAAAATAATAAATCGTATATTGAAATATATATACTTCTAATGAGTTTTTGACTTTTTGTACAAATAAAAAAAAAATTACTATCTCAATTTGAAGGGTAAAATATATATTTTTTCTTCTTTTTGCAAAAAAACAAATAGCTTATCACATTTTTACTACATTCGAAAAGCTACGCTTAAAAAAGAGCATAGTTCAGTTTATTTTGTATTTTAACCGTGCTGTTAAATGATGAACACGTGCTGCCATCTAAGTCATAACGGTTCAAGCAGCCTGCGGTAAGAAATTGTAAAAACTTTCAAGAATAAAAAAATGTTTCTTCAATATCTTATCTTATATATTATACCCTTCTCATTTTAAAACTTATCAGGCTGGCTAATGAAGAAAAATAGACTTACGGTCGAAAAATCAAGTTTTTGAAAACGGCCCTTGCTGTTTCAAAACCTTGATGCTGCCTGTAGTTCTTATGCATTTTTTAAAAGCAAAGTTCTAATGCAGTTTTCCATTTTTTACGTCGCTTTCCGCAAAAAAAAAGAAAGAAAATTAATTTGAATTCTGAAATTTTGAATTCAATTTATGTTTTTCGCAATCACGAGTTGCGACAGGACCTGGTTATTACCCTACTCACTTGTTTCTGACACGGCTCCTGTCCCTCCAAGTTTACCTCTCCTCTAGAACGGAGACGTGGGTATTATATGTGTATGTGTAGGCTTTTGTGTGTGCGTAGACCTGTGTGTATGCACGTTGGCGTGTGTGTATGTGTGTAAAAGCGCTGTGTGTATGTGTGTGAGTGCATATGTGTATGAGCGTGCATGTGTTTAGGACGCCACCGACTAGGAGCGGCTACCGGGGGACGGGGTCGCACCTGCAGGTGACGGTGAGAGCTGAAAAAGGCACGGACACCAAAGACGGTCAAATGAGAACAACAAGCAATCGTGATTGCTCGAAAAAAAAAAAAAAAAAAAAAAGCCTGTGTGTGTGTTCATATTTCAATAAAGCTTAAAAGCACTGGACTTAGTTGTTCGGTTAAATTGATAAGTTTTTTTCGGCAGAGCGTTCGGCTATAAACTATCTGAACTTCGGGCAAGTTTGGGCTGTCCGAAAGAATATCAAATTTATATTAGTATTACGCATTACATGTACTCATAACATACAAACGTAATAAAATAAATGCAGTGGGAATGCTACTTGGTGTTTCGACTCCTTTATGCAGGCTACAGTTATCATTCGGATAAGTTGACTGTTAATCGAAGAGTGTTCTTCCTTTTTTTTAAGTTTTGACTACATCCAGACCACTCAGCATAATGTAAGCATAAAAAAGTATTAGATTTACCTAAAGGAAATCCTTTTTGTGCAAAAAAACGTTTTCATTGTATGCTGAAATGTAGATGTTTCTAATAGCAGTGTTCGACCTTTTGTACAAATGAAAAAATACTACGCCAAATTAAAACTACGAGTTTCACCCAGTAAACCTTTAATTTTTTATTCGCGCGAGTACGATATAAAGCATTAAAATTATTATTAACTACATTAGCAAGAAATCATTTTCTACTCCTCTGCTTTCTGCTGAAAAAAAATACATTTTGTCCACGTTCGAAAAATTACACTTAAAAAACGGACTCAGTTCAACTGGTTTTGGTTTTGAATTTTAAGTGTTCGATTAAAAGAGAAACATGTGCCGGCATTTAAGCCGTAACTCATAAAGCAACCTTCTATGTGAAATAGTTCAATATTCAAAGATAAAAACACTTATTTTCAGTCTAATTTATTACTTCTCTAGAATGTTCATTTCAACCGCTACGTGAGATCTTCGTCATTCTTTAATCAAATTCCATGCTTTTCGAATAATTTTAAATCGTATCATGCTGGTTAATGACAAAACATAGAAGCATGATCTTATTATTATTATTATTATTATTATTTTGTCAAAAAGCTTTTTTGCTGTTTTTTACTACGCATTCCTTCAATGAATAGCTTTCGAAAAGGAAGGCGCAATTGCTAGGTTTGTTGGGGTGTCGGGCTGTTAATCAGAATGGCGCCAATCCGAATCCGTGCCAATAAATATCTCTTTAATATTTCTTTTTTTTCCCGTCAGATGCTCACATAGGCAGGACTGTATTTGCCACAACCTGTTTTTTTACATGCACAATTATTGCTTTTTCACGAGTCACTGCTCAGCCACACTTTTAATGATATTTATGTTTGGATTGAAAATATGTACGACCAAAAGATGAGCGATGATCAAATTATCACAACGTTGTATTTAACGAGGTTTTGTTACTGATGTCTTTAAATTACATGCCTTCTCTTCTGCGCTTACTTTTTTTTCGATTCTTCTTCATAATGTTCTTCCTTTGAAATTCTTAAAGAGCGAAATACTTTATGAAACGATTCGAAGCACAGTGCGGAGTTCCGCACGGGTCGACTAGTTGGCACTGATCAGCCCGGCATAGGAAAGTGACTGAGCTGGAGACGGAAAACCTCTTAAGGAAGTCAAGAGTGCGAAACAAACTGGTAGCTAATATAGAATTAGCAGACCAGACGAGTGACCGAAGCAATGGTTCGGTTCAACTTGAAGATTAAACGCGAGGCAAGGTACTTGGCTTCCTTGCCTCGCCAATAAGCACGAAACTGCAGTCTTTGGCTGGAAATGACTGAGCTGGCGGTGTATTTCACGTATTTCTACTTTAGCCCTGGCTAATGGGCGGTAATTTACTGAATATACCTTGCCTCGCGTTCAATCTTCGAGTTGAACCGAAACATTGCTTCGGTCACTCGTCTGGTCTGCTAATTCTATATTAGCTACCAGTTTGTTTCGCACTCTTGGCTTCCTTTAGAGGTTTTCCATCTCCAGCTCAGTCACTTTCCTATGCCGGGCTGATGAGTGCCAATAAGCACGAAACTGCAGTTCTCTGCTGGAAATGACTGAGCTGGCGGTGTATTTCACGCATAGAAGCATAATTTTTAAAGATATTATTTACGGGTGACTTCATTCCACTAGTAGTTTAGTTTGAATATTATACAGCCCCAGCACTCCGTTAGAACATGTTAACGAAAGCTAATGACTAAAACGTCTTAGTTTTTTGGTGGGAGCAAGATCCAAGTCACATTTTCCTTTCTGTATTGCAACAGCAATATCCATCAAATACTTTTGCTCGCTTTTTAGGTCAGTTTCTAAAATTTCGATTTCTTCCGATCGAGTTCTTTCTAAGTTAATAACATTTAATTTTGCAAAAACAGTTGATGCTTTACCCATAAATCAGTAAATGTTCCTCTTTTACACTCCGGCAGTGGAATAGGTTATTAAACTGGTTAATGAGTCGGTAGGTAGTGTTGTTTTTTTGAGATGAGACAATATATGAATTAATGTGAAAACTTTTATGCTCGCGATCCTCAATGCAAAAATTGAGTCACAACTCCAACTTCAGACTTTGATCGAAACTTAGAAACTTGTTTAAAACCAAATAGTTATTATTATTGTAAGTTACTTTACAAATGTATGAGTCCTGTCAATAACCATTCTTCTGGGGAATGCAGGTGAAACACCAAGTACAACCACCAAATTGGGGCGGGCTGTTAATGCAACATTATTTAATTGCAGTTCCAGCAAAGAGCTGTATAGGAGACCTTTAATATAAATATATATATAACTGGGATTTAAAAGAAGAAATACTGCAATATACAAAATAAGCTAAAAACGTCGATTTTTGGTTAATTTCACTTAACTTTGCGGCTTATGTGCGAACTATAAAAAATGTAAAGGAATGTGAATATTTTCAAAGATATATTAAAAGATTATTAAAAGGAAGCATTTAAACGGCATTAGAACAAAAATTTTGAACATTTGGATTTTTGTAAAAATATTTGAAAATTGACCATTTTTTAATATTTTTTCAAACTTTGCTGCCAAGGCTCGATTTGAAGACATAAATATAAATTTTTTTAATTATTTTCCCCATGTTTAGGAAGGCAATACACAACCTTTTTTTTTTTGCTATTAGAAGTTGCTTCTCGAAAATACCTTTTTTTTGGCTCACCCTACTACCGATATTGATATGGTTTGACTGGAATTGATTAATTAGTCTATTAATTTAATCAGTTATTTCTTTGTTTATAAACAAATGTGCTGATTTTACATTGGTTAAGTACAACTGTTTTCCATTTTTTTTATAATGGCAGGTAGCTAGTCAACTATTTTAATCATTTATAACTTCATATTTGATTGGCAAATGTACCAAACCACAATTACTCGTAGTTAAGCTTACCCGCTTTAGCCTCCGTGGTAGGGCAAAGCGGATTTTTCGAATGTTTGTAAAAATTGATACTAAATAAATATTAGGTTTCAAGTAATGCAAAAATCACTCTTCATTTTGAAGTTCAAGAATCCTGCTAGGAAATAAAACCGAAATTGTTGCGATAAAAATCCAAAAACTACAATTTTCGAGCATTCTTCGTAAACCTACCCGCTTTGGACCACTCTCTCCTACCTCTCAATACAAGATGTTTTGAAGCTCTATGAATGATTTAAGCTAACACTGTATTCAGGGGGTTCTCAACCTTGTAGGCTCTGCGCCCCTCTTTGAACACTAACGGAAGCTAACCCCCTCCCCCCCTGTTAAGTCAGTACGACAGTACAGTCAAAATTTGAAACTAAAGCTAGTTGGGATAGCTGAAGCAGGTTATTAAATAAAAATATTGATAATTTCGTAAACAAATTTAGTATTACTACGCATAACTTTGTTTTGAGCATAGTCTTATTAGAACATAGGAAATTAAAGAATTGAATGGAATTAAATTGGAAGCAATCTAAGACCTAGATGAGGTTGATTATCAACCTCTAACAGTGCTAAAATTTACAAAGCTGAAGAAGAACATGTAAAAGTTATTTTTGTATCCATTGAAAATCATTTAGCCATACTGGCAAAAAATTGCCAGCACTCCCCACAGATTAAGAATCACTGATGCTGTATTCTAAAAGAATGTGATAAAGAATAAAGAATTTGTTTTGTTAGGTACAATACGGTTTTCTCGTCTTGTAACAGTGATTTGTAGACATTTTTACTTCTAGATTCGGATATTTGCTGCTACGAATGCTGAATTTTTACCTCTTGTTGATCGCATTGTTTTCCTGAAGGACGGTTGCATTGTAGAACAAGGAGCATACTCGGAATTGACTAAAAAGGAAGGTCATTTCACTGAGTACTTAAGGACATCTCAAGCTGGAAAAGCACCTTCTCATAGAGAACACCATTCTATATCTTCGGAAGACGATCAAATGTAAGATAAACATAAAGGTATTGAATTGAATATTGTGACACATCTTCGGAATTTTACTTGATGTTTTTTTCCTGCCACTGATTTTGTCATTCTCAGATTTTAAAAGCTAACTAACTGGTGGTCCTTTCTCATAATAAGAATCATTCAGATAGAAATAGTTTTATGAAATTATCAGCTTGCTCTTTTTCACTGCTTCCCAAAATCAATATGTTGTGATGTTCTTACCAGAGAACCATACGATAATGTAAAAATGAATTTCTTTTAAATTGGTAGCAATGGAAAGAGCACAATGATGCACGTTTTTTGACACACTTGCCCCGTCACCCTGTTATTGAAATGCAAAGTCTTCAAGTTTGGTGACATTTTTTAAAAAATTCCCCAGATTTAGCTAGAAATGTACACTTTGGCAGTCGCTGTAGTGTTGCTAACATTCAGAGATATCGACATTCTGATCACGGTTTCCAGAGCCGTTCATTTCTCGCTAAATTTGTCGACTGTTCTTAAATTGTCACCCAATTTTAAGACCTTAAATTTCGATAACGGGATTAGATTTCGATTTCTTTTTTTAATATTTTTTTCAGGCGGTGATCTCTTAATGATCTCGTTTGTTCATGGAATCTTTTTCTCATTGTACATCTAATTAATACTACCTGTATGGTTGAAACAGACGTGCGAATTTAATGCATGTGTATGCGGTCACCATCTATCTTTGTTTAAAGAAATTGTAGAACGTAGTGTAAGCAATTTTTTACTTACCCACGCATTTATATTCATAGGTCTACAATAAACTTTAAAGAGCATAACGATCCTTGGTGCGTAGCTGCAGGCATAGATTTGACACGAGAAGTGGAAAACGTGCATAGCTTCATCGGAGAACCAATGGTAATATTTTATGGAATTTGCAAGTTGCTACCGTACATAATAAATCTCTTTCATACTTTTCTGAAGTTTTTTAATTTACCAATTTTTAGGGTCTCCTTAAGAAGGTGACTTTATACGTGAGAAGTAATGGCTACCTTTTCACAGCATTATCGCTTCTAGCTGGTGGTTTAGCATGCTGTTTTGAAGTAAGAAATCTTGTTCGTATTTAACAACAGTAGAATATTTTTGCGATAATATGTTTTTGAATGCATTCAATATAGTTAAATGTAAAATAATTTTGGGAAGGCAGGTGCTGGAGTTTGGCTGAGTGAATGGATAGAAGGCGAAGTGCATACTCGCAATCTCTTGGTATATGCTTCATTTAACTTGGCTCAAGGTATGTGTGGAGTTTGTAATTTTGTCGTTGCAATGTAGACGTTTTGCAATTTTCATAACATTGTGGCAAAATATCATTTACGGGGGTACTTCGAAAAATATAGTCTCCTGTTTGGGCAGAAACTGCTTGTTTTTACTACTGTTGGCATTTTGGCATAATTTTATATATTGAATATGTGTCTAGTTTTCTACATAATTACCATCTAGCTAGGTTTACGCTTTTTTGGAATAGTTGCGGTAGGTTTTTGTATGCTCGTGTCTTACCATCTCGCCGCTATGTCACTAAGGAAGTGTTGAACCTCGTCTTCAATCTTAGCGTCGTTTTAGTTTAGGATACATGTAGTAGGTAATGAGCACAAAATCTTGACAAAATGGAGAAGTGATAATGTCCAGTCAAAACTGATTCAGAAGAGTCGGTTTGACGGACGTAATCAAGCGACCGTTTTCTTCTCCTTCCATGAATCGACTGTCTGACATACTTTGTGGTAGCAAAATATTCGTCAACACTTATTGTGGTCTTAGAATCCTTGAAATCCCAGAAAATACTCCATTATTTCAATCCATAAACTTAGTCACTATTACTTTACCATCGGCAGACTCCAGGTACTCATGTAATTGTTGTTTGCCCTCAGACGTTTTAACCAACTCATACGTAAATGATACGCATCAAGTTCTGTTACCCAGGGCAATCAAAGGATTTTCTTCTGTGGGGCAAAGAAATTGGTGGTAAGAATTAACTCGTTGCCGATGGCGCTGACGGACCTTACTGAGTATTCGTTGGATCTAAGGACGTGTAATGCTTATCCTTTAAATATATATTTATTGTTGTAAAAGAAACTACATGAACATTAAAACGAGCAAAAGACTACTAAAAGATTAACACTTTAAAAGGTAAAAAGGAACATTTGAAAAGATCGCTGTCGAGCGAACAACGCTGCACGCAAGCTCTCAAGGAACAACCTCGCTTCGACGGAGCGCACGTGTGTTATCTCTCTCGAGCTGAGTTGAGTAGCGCGCGCGTGTTTGCTGCTGATTGCTGATGACCATCTGGAGCTGTAAACGGCTGAAGAGGAGTTCCGGAGTCCATTGACCTGGAGTACCCACAGTACTCCCCCTCCAATGAAAACGATACGCTTCATAAATACTTACGGAACCAAACACGACGCCCTGATCGCGTGGTGTAAAACTCCTCTGTGGACTTCGATGGAGCACTAGCAGGTAGTTCCAAGGATGCCGGAGCCCATTTTTCAGGTTGTACTGGAGGTGATGGGGTTGATACAGTATCAGGAACCCAAAGGAAAGCAGGTTTTAGCCGCTCGATACTAACAACTGCCTCTTTGTTGTTAATTTTAATGCGAAACGTCTTTTCCTGTCTAGTTAACACTTCATGAGGACCAGAATAAGTTGGCTCCAAAGACTTTCGTAGGGAGTCAATGCGAAGAAACACATGAGTAGACCTCAACAAGTCCTTCTGCACAAAAAGACTGCGTTTGCCGTGAGCACTAGTTGGCACTGGCTTTAAGGATGACATACAGTCTCTCAGCTAGTGTACAAACTTGGTAGGGTCGAGGACTATGCTGGTGTCCATGGGCTGGAAAAACTCTTCCGGAAGACGCAAAGATGTGCCGTATGCCATTTCGGCAGCGGTTGCAGCAAGGTCAGCTTTGTAAGCTGTTCGGAGCCCCAAAAGCACTGTAGGAAGAACCTCATCCCAATGAGTCGAAGTGTGACAGCGTAACGACTGCTTGAGGGAACGGTGGAACCTATTCACCAGTCCATTGGAAGACCGTAGTCCATTGGATGACGGATGATGATTTGAAAATATCGCTGTTGAGCGAACCGCGCTGCACGCAAGCTCTCAAGGAACAACCTCGCTTCGACGGAGCGCACGTGTGTTATCTCTCTCGAGCTGAGTTGAGTAGCGCGTGCGTGTTCGCTGCTGATTGCTGATGACCATCTGGAGCTGTAAAAGGCTGAAGAGGAGTTCCGGAGTCCACTAACCTGGAGTCCCCACAGATCTATTTTGAAAACTCCTTTCAACATTGACCATTTTCTCTCAAAATTCAATGAATGCTACTTTGGGTAAATCATTCTATCATCCATCAATAATCACGTATAGTTTGTTCAACTTTCACGTTTTCTTCGTCAGAAATTCCCGGTCAGAACTTCCATCTTCATCGTAGTTGCGAACTCTCGGCACTTGTTCCGAACGAACGTTTTTGAGATCCATTGCACGACTCACCATACGTTAGTTTAATAAGTGATATAGTATTTCAATCAGCTTAAATACTTTTGCGTTTTAAACTTAAACTTTCGACTTATTGACTACATTCTCGGATATGATACATAACAAACAGCTGTGCTGTCAAGCCAAGATTGAACTTGACAGCAATGTACTCGCTGCCTTGCTTGAAAGAAGGGGGAAAACTAGAGAGCATGACAGTGTTTCCAACATCTGCCCGAACAGTTCCCCTACGTCTTAATAATTATGGATACCTTAGTTTTGAGATTATTTTCACATTAAAATCAAAGTACAATACATTTATTTGGTGAATAATTATGGATTATTGTCCTTTATGTTAAAACTCAGTGATTTAATTCCAAATGTTATCCCGACATAAAACTACTATCTGTATCAACAATTAGTTAACGCTACAACGGGTTTGACAGAATATCGTTTAGTCATAGACTCATAGATAATATTGCATTAAAAATATTCTTAATATATCTGTACCTGGGAGGTCAAGGGCACTAAATCACAAAAACAAAGTTAGCCAGGGGAGAAGTTTAAAGTTTCACTTTTGAGATTATGATTGTCATTTATGGACTTAAAAATTATAATTAGTTTATCAAAATCTTAGCGCTTGATACCTCTAAATAAGGATATAAAAAATAGAGTTAGCCGGTGTTTAAATCTCAATTTTGAAAAAAGAAAAAATGAATTATATAATGCCCTTTATCTCCCAGTTACAAAAATGTAACTTTCGTCGAGATTTGATGATTTTGCTATGACCAAATATGAAATAGATAAATCCCAACGGTTCGCAGTGTGATGCGTATTGATAGTCTACTGAAGCAGATGTATTTTGTTGAAATCGCAGTCGGTGTGAAATCAACATTTAGGATGTAAAGACTGTATTCAATGCAATGACATGCAGAACGTAAATACACTTTACTGAAAAATATGCTTTAAACTTATTGATTACTCATGCTAAACTAAACTACATTTCAATGTTCTGAGTTTTGCATGACATTATAAAATGCGTTCTACTGTATAATGATTTTTTTTTTTCAGTTTTGTTCTTAATTCTGTGTGGAATATCAGTTTATGCTGCTTCAACTCTGTCTTCAGGCAAATTGCACACTTGGATTATCAATCGAATTATGCGAGCTCCTCAAGTCACATTTGACACAACTCCTTCAGAAAAGTTTTTGCAAAGGTAATGAGCTTTTGCTATTAAGGCTCTTCGGCAACCATCTTGTTATGTAATTTTGTTGAGGGTAGGGGTTGAAACACAAAGGCTCCAAAGGAGCTATATACTCCTGCTGCTGATGCCCTCGCTCTAATTTTATCTTTTGTCATACATTTTGCCCTAACAAAAGGGCAATTCTAAGGTAACAGATGCATCAATTGTTGCACAAAACACTACAAAGACTCCAAAAATGTTAATTCATTGTTTCACGGTAGACGTCTATAAAGAACATCTAACCTACTTCTATATAATGCAATTAAATTTGTAAATTTTTCGCAAACAATATTTAATTAATATTTTATGGTTCAGTAAAGGGTAATCTCACAATGTCTTTCTTTCCCGCGAAGATCTATCTGCTTTTCTGGATTTTGCAGATACCTGTGTTATAAGTTGAAAAATCTGCAAGATCGTTAAAAGCAGTGAGTCAAGTGTGAGGGCTCTTATTTTGAACTACAGAAATACAAATAAAATAAGTCGAAATAATAGCTAACTGTTTATTTTGGCGCATAACTGACACATTTCACCTCTCATGAGAGTACTTTCAGATTTATTACGCTTGTTTTTTTTTCCGTCATATTTTTATTGGAGACAAATCTTGATTTCATGCTTTTATTTCTTTATTTTCTTTTAATTTTTGCATGAAAATAAGCCAAACTTCAAGTTAAACAATGAAAAATCTTCATTTTAACTGAAAATCGAACATTTGAGCAGTAGTTTTATGTTTTTGTACGCATTTACCCCAAAACTAACCTGAGTAGTTCCAGAAACGTTTTCTTAAATTATGTATACGTTTTAGAAACTTTATTGCACTTGACGAGCAAAATTGGTACTTATTGACGTTTAAAATAACTTATTTGCAGTTTTGACAATGATCTTCAGTATATGGATGAAAGAATACCAATGACATATTATGTGTGGCTTATATCTGTTTTCAAAGTTCCTGCTCTTCTGGTTGTCATGTTTGTAATAGCTCCATTTCTCTGCGTATTCTCAATACCATTAATATTTGCATTCTTTGTTGTACAGGTAATATTTGTTCTCATGTTTTCCGTATTGTCTAAAAATATTAGAATATTGCTTCATCGATTATTTTCTCATAGAAATTGTACTTGAACACTTGGCGACAGCTGGAAAAGTTGACTGCTGCTACTGGTTGTCCTTTGTCGAATTTGCTGGAAGACACATTGCAAAGCGTTTCAAATATAAGAGCATATCGTGCTGCTTACCATTTCATAAATCGCTTCCATTTGAAGTTGGACACTCATAACAATTGTTTTCTTCTGTTCCTGTTGGTGTCCAGGTAACATCAGGTACAATCTATTTTCGTTTATTTATCAATAGATATTCAAACTGTTTTGACACTTCATTATCATTTTATTCTCATCAGGTGGCTCAGCTGTTGCATAGATATGATAGGAGCTTTCTTCGTTCTTCTGACTGCCACCACCACGTTGGTATTAGAACAAAAAGATGATGGTTATATTGCTTTAGCAGTTGTTTACGCGATGCAGGTATGAGATTTTAAAAATATACTCGTTGGTTTCTTACTACAATTTGTCAAAACTGAACGTACTTTAGAGTTTTCAATAAGTTTGAGTTTTTTCGACTTTTTGAGCAAAACTTGTCTTTTATTGTGATGTTTATTGAATTTCTCGTACTTAAATATCTTTTTTATGTACTCCTGACTGAAAAATTTATGAATTTATTCTAAATTTGTGTGCAAATTTTTATTTTTCAGAAGTTGTTGCTTAATCTTCTAAAAAGTTTTCTGTATTATTATTTAAAATAAAAAAAGAAAAACAAACATATAAATAATATACACTTGATGTGGTGTTTTCTTTCAAACAGATAGCAGAAAATCTTCTTGTATTGGTCATCATGAACTCTTTTCTTGATGTAGATCTGTCAGCATTTGAAAGATTTCAGTCTCTTTTCAAGATAAAGCAAGAGGTAAAATCCAAATGTTTTATTAGTCAACCATCTTGAAAGTCTTCTCGTATTTGATTTATTTAAAGTAAAATAGGAATATTTCAAAAATGAACCATTAAAAATTCCATAAAAATAGCAAACTTTCATAGATATTCGGCCAAATAATCACTGCTCAATGTATTTTGTAAATATTACCATATTCAATAGTCAATACTTGCAAAAACGGACATGTTTCACTATCTTTTGATAATTTCCATTTATGTATTCGAATTACTGCTCCAAAAACGAAAGACCGCTATTTTATTACTCGTAGAAAAATATCCAACACCTTTTTCTTATTTTTCGGTATTATCTTTCTGTAATTGAACCCGCAATTTTTCAAGGATTGAACAAAATAAGTTACCTTAAAGTTAATCTTACGTAAATTCTAAACGTATCATGTTATAGAAAAGATTTTTATTTTTGAAAATATTTTCCAACATAATTTAACTACACGACGTCATGTGAAACTGCTTTGTTACTTCATAATACTGCTAGAAATGCTTCAGTTCTTAACAATGGCTTTTAATTTGCGTCTTGTTCAAACTAGTCGAAAAAATTGAAGTTCCGTTATTACGAAATGAAGGGACAAAAGAACTTCTGAAATTCTAGACATTTTTCAGTAAAAAAATAACAAAGGAACATAACGATTTTAAAACAGTAGTAGCAATAAAATGTCTTGCAGTTTTAATCTTTTGTGATGTATCTACTTAAAATGTACAGGGTGCTTATTCCAAGCTCGAAATTCACCTTGCGAGATTAGTTCTGGCTGATCGTCTCCAGTGATCGTCTCTCTAGATGGCGCTATACTGAAAATCGCAGTCTCGCAGTATAATGGCCGGATTCAAGTGAAACACTACACAATCGCAAAAAAGACAATCGCAATCGACGAGATTTGCGATCGCTGTTGGCAGTCGAATTCAAGTGAAACAATTTGGACAATCGCAAGTGAGAAGTCGGGGTAGGAGCTACTGGTCGATGATAATCGCATGTACTTGGAGCGATTAACTGATGTCAACCAATGAGAGAATTAGGTTTAAGCTCCCTGAGTTTGAGATGGTTAAAAGCGTGATGCAATATTTGTTTTGATGTTGATAATTCATGCTCGCTCGTGTAATGGATATATTCCGTGCTATTTTTTTCAACTTTCAGCTCTACAGTTGGAAAAGAAAGCAAACTGGATAAAAAATGTTGCCGTTTAAGAACTGTTTTATATGTTCCACATGCATATTGTATTTGTTTTAAATAAAACGCATGATGTTTAAAGGAAAATTACGATTTGATAATCATCCGATGAGAATGAATCTGATGAGAATCAAAGATTTTCAAATAATTTTCTCACAACGACAATTGAATAATACTTATTGAATTTTGAATTTAAACTGCCTATTGTAATATCTGTTTGATTTGAACATGTTTGTTTCCCTACGTTGAATACATTTGCACAAGTAGTAAGTAAAAATATGTTTACTTATGAAGCAAAATGAGAGTTTTTGTTAATAGTTTGGGTTATCTACAAGTTTAAATTCAAAAGTTGGAGCCAATTTCTAGAATAGTTACAAATAATCACATTAATAAGATACATCCAGTTTTGAAATGGTGATACACATTATGCAGAGATAAGTTCTTTTTACTTCAACAAAACACATTTTTACTATATTTTACTTATTTTAGTTCATCTAGGTCATAATAGGTCTCTTTGATTTCGTTTAAACAGGTGTGATTGCAGTATGTTTTTTTTTTTTTGTTATTAAGGGAAGTCAGTTTTTTCATCAGTAAAATGTAAACTAATTTCTTGTTACCCTGAAATAAGTGTAGCTTCAAAAAAGAAATTTTATTCAAATACAAAATTATAAAACTAATTACACCTACGTGTACTGTAATACAAACAATGAAATAACATCCCAGCTAGCACACGAACATTCGGCCAACGTTAGCTTATTACGTTAGACTTATGTCGGCCTCTTACGTTAGAACATACGTTAAAGTGCACCGTCGGAAAACGGTTATCCAACGATTGGTTTCCAACGTTATCTCAACATTTTTCCAGCGCTGTTCCTACGTAAAATGCAACGGTGAACCAACCAATTCCAAACGTTATTCCAATGTAAATTACAACAGTTAAACAACACTTCTTAACATTATCCCAATATAAATTTCGACGCTTATCCAACAATTTTCCAACGTTAGCTGCAACGTTAGACTGATTATTTTCCGACGCTATTCTGATGAAAAATCAACATTTAAGTAACTATTTCCCAATGTTATTGAAATTTAATATGCGCAACCTTAATAGTGTGCTACCTCAGATTGCTTTCCAGCCTATTTCATTTGAATTTTTTATTATTTTCCCTCATCAAATCAATATACTTTACCAAATATATATCAAATCATTATTATTTTACAAGCGTAGAAATAGAAATGCTAAAAATTAAAAAAATATGCTGAAGCATGGAAATTCTTATATATGCTAAAATAAATTAAAATATAGTAGAGAAATAGTTGCATCAT
Organism: Uloborus diversus; assembly: GCF_026930045.1. Classification (NCBI taxonomy): domain Eukaryota; kingdom Metazoa; phylum Arthropoda; class Arachnida; order Araneae; family Uloboridae; genus Uloborus; species Uloborus diversus. The sequence continues at coordinate 18,914,156 of NC_072733.1, read as the reverse complement.
GTATAGTATCTATAATTTATGTGACTTTTTGCCCTTTGTGACATCATAACCTTTATTGCTACCTCTGATTGCTCTCAAACCTGTTTCATTTAAAGTTTTTACTATTTTCACTCATTACATCAATATATTGTTTCAAAGAGTTTAAAAAAAAAAAAAAAATGCAATTTATCATTTCCCTATCATTTACAAACGTTTCAATAAAATATGAACAAAAATTAAGATATTTATAATTCTTACCTTTTATTTTTCTGAATAATTACTCGAAAATTATCTTCATAAGCATACATTAGTTTCTTTTTTCTTTTTCAGGAAATATTAATTACCAGCAAGGTTATTCTTAAGACAGAATAAAATCTTTGACTTTAAAATTCTGCCATGAAAAATAACCTAGCTTGTTTGAAGGTTCAATTTTGCTTTGACCTGAAATAAGAATTAAAAAAAATAAATAAATAAAAATAAAAAATAAAAAAAACATACGCATACACATTCAGTTAGAATCTTCATAACAATTAAAATGACGTGGGTTAAACTTGAATATCATGAAAACTACTTATTTTATTGTTTTGTCGAACTATTATACTCTCCCATTTCATTAAAAAATTCATGTTCATTGAATTTTTTTTTTTTCATTTTAGTATTAGGGAAGGAATTTTAATGTATTTTATCCATCAACGAGAAAAGTTCATGCAGAGACACAATTTTATTTCTATGGTAAATTGCACATGTATTGTGCGTTTAAAATTACCAAAGCTAAACAAAGGAACAACATGAAATTCTAAAACGAATTCAAAGCATTCACAAAATTCTCTAAAAAAAAACTAGTTAAAGCATCTATCAAAAAAAAGAAAATCAGTTCGAATGAGCAAAAATTTCAAGAATTTCGATTCATCGGAGACCCCTCCCCCCCCCAAAAAAAAAAGATAAAATTCCCCTAGAAACAACCTCTTCCTAAAACCTCCTGCCAAAATGAATTTGTAGGAAAAATTCTAGCAGTTTGAAACAAGAAAAATCTGGGCCTGCACAGCCACAATCATTTGTCGTGCTTGGAAAACAAATAAAAGTAGAATGCATTTAATAATCAAACACACACATACCAAAAAAAAACAATGTTTTATCTTAGTTTTAAATTTATTGAAAGAAAGAAAAATAGTTGGAAAAATGAATTGAATTACTTTGGAAGACTTTAGTACTTGTGAGATTGAACGACACTCGCCGTGAGCAAGTACGACACGTGTGAATGTGTATGTGACCCTGGAATGAAAAAGAAAATGGCTATGCCCCTGGCGCACTCACTCCTCCATCACCCCTTTTTCAAGTCATGGGTCTCAACAAGACTGCAGAGGCAGGGGGGGGGGGCTTATGGGACCGCATTACGCACGCTTCGCAGAACGCGCAAATCAGCAACCAGCTTACAATAAATGGGCGTAAATGTGAAACAGGTTTGAAGGTTAGAAATAAGTTGGGAATACGTTTCGGACGTGTTTTCTCCTCTCTCGTTCTCCGAAGCCTATGCCCTCGACGCGGAAGAAACAGTGCGCAGCTAGGGATAACGGCGTAGAGGCCCTTGTCAGGGCCGGCGGGGTAACTCCCGTCAGCGAAACCGTCCCCCAGCTCAGCGCCTGGCCTTCTCCCGGTTCTCTCATGTCTTTGGCCACTATTAGGAAGAAATACCCACGCACCATTAAAAAGGGAATATCCACTCGCTTTCAACAACTTCTTGATCGCTACAAGTTTGATCTCCAGGCAACCAAGGAAAAATACGTTGAAGCTTTCGACCAGCCCACTCTAAACGGCATTGCGGACTACCTGTACGAATTTCTCGAGGCCCTCTTCAATCTGACCGACCCAAGAACCTGGACTATGGAGGAACAAAAAATCTACGATGATGCTGATCTTCTCTCCAAGGAAAACCAAAAGAAGCTAGACGGACTCTTCCCCCCAGACATCCCCCTCGACAGCGAAAGCGACGAGGAGTTGTCCACACAGAACGATTTCGTAAAGGCTAAAAGAACCTGTCGGAGCCCTCCCAAGGAAAAAGTGACGGCTATCCCTACTAAAAACATGTTCTCCACCCTCTCCTCTAAAGATGACGAACCAGCCAGTCTACAGAGTGCTACTCCTAGTATGGTTACAGATCAGTCCGAACCCTCGGCCACCCAGGATGCTCCCAAAAAGACCAAGGCATGTTCTCCGCCTCCCATCACTGTCGCCAACCCCCCCAAATCCAGTTGGTATCTTGGAATTCCTGTCTAAAGTATGCGCCGGTGCTATCCAAGGAAAAATCACTGGCGAGGATCTCAACATCTTTCCAGCCCTCGAAGACGACATTGACCTCATTGAGAAATATCTGCAGGAGAAGAGTCTCCAATTTCACAGCCGAGTCCTGCCCAGTAAACGCCCGCTGAAAGTCGTAATCCGTGGCCTGCCCATCAACTTCCCTACAGAGGATATTCTTCAGGACCTGAAAAGATACGGATTCGACGTAGTCAAGGTTCTCCAAATGAAGTCAGGACCCGAGAAAAGATTGCTGCCCCTATACCTGGCCGTACTCAATAAAGACGATAAGGCCGACGACGTCTTTGGTGTCGGAAACATCGGCTACCTCCGGATCAAGGTGGAGCGACTTCGTTCCAAGACCACTGTGATCCAATGCTACAAATGCCAGCGTTTTGGCCACACGGCGGCCAAGTGTCATCGCTCCCCACGCTGCCTAAAATGTGCCCAGGAACACAGGACTTTCGACTGTACTAAGGACAGTTCTACCCCAGCCTGCTGTGCCCTGTGTGGCGGCCCTCATCCAGCAAATGCTCCTGTCTGCCCTGAAAGACCAAAACCCCGTCTACCCAAGCCCCCCAGGACCTTTTCTGCACAGGTCGGAAATGCATGGAAAGAAAGGACTCCACGCACAGCTCCCAGGACTACGGACTTCCTTCCCAGACCTGTTGCCCTGCAGCAGCTCTCTGCCCCCGACTCCAGCCAGGTCCTGGCACTTCTTACCCAGGTCCTCACACAGCTCCAAGCCCAACAACAGCAAATAGATGCCCTCGTAAGCGGCCTCGCAGCCCTAGCGAGGCCATAAGCTTTCTCCTCCCCCCCCCTTTTTCTTTTCTTATAGGTGCGCTCCGGCGCTTTCTTCTGCCCCCACTTCTTATAGATTTCAGGTAAAAGGGGGTTCTCCCCCTCCGCCTGTCAGATATTACATGGCTTGGCTAGTCGGATATAGGTTGGTTTTAAACCATCCTCCGATGCTTCAAATGATCGGATGAGCGTATGAAAAGACCAATATCTAACCAAAACATATTTCCAACCATTACGATGCATTTTCAACCTTTCTCCAACGTAAATCCGATGGTTTGTGCTACCTGGGATAATATGACCAGGGCCAGGCCCGAATCTATCAATTTTGAGGCCCCTACCAAAAATTAGCACGACCGCTGACTGCCTACTAAATTTCTATGTCACTAAGGGCCGGGGGGCACTTTCAGCGGCATGTCCCCCCTTCCCACATACACTGCAGGGTCTGCGAGTATGTAGATCCGGGCCTGACCAAGGCCGCGCAGAGGGTAGGAAAGCAGGGGCAGGGCTGTCCGAAGAGATTGACCATGTTATCTTTCCTTTTATTAAAAAAGACGGGAATGTGTTAGTATTTTAAATTAAATCTTTACTAATAATAAAGCTGAAAGTCTCTCTGTCTGGATCTCTTGTGATTCGCATAGCACCTAGACCGTTTGGCCGATTTTCATGAAATTTAGCAAAATTTGTAGCATGGAGGTGTGCACCTCGAAGCGATTTTTCAAAAATTCGATTTTGTTTTTTTTCTATTCCAATTTTCAGAAAATTTCTCCGAACAAATTATCACAACGTGAAATAGTAAATTACGAAATCATCATAACGCGGAACTGTAACATGGGCAAGCGAATTGGTGAGAAATTCACCATATTCGAATACATATACATTATTTAAATATACAGGCGAACCAAAAGACCTTTTAATTTTCTACTGTGGGTAAAGCCGTGTGGGTACCACTAGTACTGAATAAAAGTAAAAAGAATACATTTTAATGCAGCTAAAGCTCAGTTTAGGGCTCGCCGCCTTGTCTTCACTCCCGCCCGGCGGGGGATGCACTGCTCATCCTTCTCTTTGGACCGCCATGTGCCAGGCAAAAACTCTGAAGCTGGCTCACAAGGGGTCTGATAGCCCTGGTAATGGACACACAAGAGATGTTTTTGGGCATTGTAGCATAACAAGAAATTTTTTATGTGGAGGTGAAGGTTTACTTATAACTGGGGTTGCAGTGTCAGGCCGATTTTAGGTTAGGAGATAGGTGTTGGAAGCTTTGAAATTCTAGAATTTGGAATCATTTTCCCTCTAGACTGTAGCTGTGTCAGGGATACAGAGTAGTAGTGGGAATTGGTTTGCTTTTGGGGTAAAGGCAGGGCAGCTGAGAGCCAAGGCGAACCTGTTGTAAAGTTTGGTCCCCAGCCCCCTCTCTCCTCATAAAACTCTGAGCTGTGACCCCTAGTTTTAGACTATAGGCTGATATGGTCTCTCATTGACCCTGTGTAAACAAGTCTGAGTTTTAAAAATTCAAATGCATTGCTGCAATACAATTTTCCCATCACTGCCGCACGTAAAGCCATACATTAGCCTTAAAACCAGCCATGTACTTCATGTAGTATTACATAGCTACATGCTGTATAACCCGCCACAAGTCGAACCGCACCATGCTGCGGACACTCACTGGTGAGATAAATTTACTTTGTCTACTAGTTTGTTGGCGCTCTCAGCTCCAATGAGTTGACATCTGCCTCCAGCTCGGTTGTTCACACTATTCTAGACTGATGAGTTCTAATAAGAAAAAAACTGCAGTCTTTGGATGTGATAACCGGACTGTCTGGTACCAATGCAGGTTATTCTCTCGTACATCAAGTACCGGATCCAGGACGAAGGAAGCATGTTATTATATAACTAGATGCAAAACTCAGCTGCTGCCACCGGCTGTGCGAATTTTGAAGTAAATGGGAAGAAACATAGCCAACGAAGATACAATGCTGTTTCCATCCTATCAGAAGATACGGCAGAAGTTGTTTGTGCACGTCTTGTTCGAGCACTTGTCTATTTACTAAAAGGTCTCAATTACCTATGAAACCGTTTCTTGTAGTGTATCTGGTTAATACAGTCGAATTTGCTTATAACGAGCCCTGTTTTAACGAGAACTTGGATTTAGCGACGGAATGAAAAAGCTTTGGTTGGAACAATGTTAAGCCTATAAGAACGTAACTCGCCTTATCGAGCAAACCCCGCTTCAAGCGAGCAATATTTTTGTCATTCATAAAATTTCTGCCAATTTCCACTGCAGAAAACATTATTCTATTTCTCGAAAAATTTCATAAACATTTTGAATTAAAAAAAAAAACATAAATCCCGAAAAAAAGTGAAGACACAGCCTTTTTTTAAAAAAATTCCTGGAATTTAGGAGGATTTAGAAATTATATTTGTTGAAGCGAATGTTAAATCATTTCCGAGATATACTTCCAAGAATATTGTAGCTCTAAGCCTTGGACATACTGTCAGACCGGCTTAATCGAATATTGTCTGTTCCAAGAAATATTATTTGATTAAGCGGGGAAATTTTATTTACCTTTTTAAATTTACAACTTGTCTTAAAACATAATAATAAAAAAACAAGTTTTTAAGGGAAATAATTAGTGTTATTTCTTAAGTTTTAAAAAATAAGCTAAATAAACAACAAAATAGTTTCTTATATAAACAAGTATATTACAAGTACGTATGAAAATTATAAAAAGTAGCTTACAACTTCAGTTATGAAATCTTTATTTTTGGCACTTTTTTTCAGAACAACAATGTTTTTTGAAAAATTCCGTAATAGGTGATTGCTCGCTCAAGATCTTTTGGGAACACTTTCTGACACCCTTTTTCCCCTGTTCGTCTACCGTATCTTACATTAAATATTTGTAAATTTATCATCGTCTAAATTGTGTACAGTATTTATTTGTGTTATTTAATCAGATTATCGACTGCGCTATTTTTTTTTTTTAATGTCAAAGACAGTTGGCAATAAATATTACTTTATAGTTTAACTCAATGCTTACTTGCAACCAGTTCAACCAGTTAACTGATCACGTGCTTTAATTAACCAATCAATAGCTTAAAATGGTAACCGAAGATGAAAGAAGGCTGCGGTTAGTAACCGGTTACTCACCGGTCGACTGGTGAGGTTCGTCGAACGCAACCAATAAGTGTTCTTACTTAATTTTTTTCTAATGAATCCAAAATGTTTCTCTTCAAAATTGTTTGTGAAAGCTGATTAATATTTTTCGATTATCCAGGGAAATTATTCGATTAAGCGGGGATCTTTAGCATTGCATCTATGGGGAAATATTCGGTTCCAGGAGGTTTTATTTGTATAAACGGGTTATTCGTTTATCCATTACCTGATTAAGCGGGGCTTACAGTATTCAAAAGTTTCTAAAGTGCAGAAAAAATTTGAACTATTTTAAGCCGCAGACAAAGGCACCCATATGCAAAATTTTAAGGGGGGGCTCAAAAATTTTTCATGGTTTAGCAGAATATTTTCCCCATGGAAACCGATTTCGGTACAGATTAGAGATATTAAAATTTGACATTTTTAATAACCTATTCATTAATGGCTAGAAAAGAAATTTTTATACATTTTTACAAAGAAAAAAGCACTAAAAGCAAGAAAGCCCATTTCTAAAGGGGGGGGGCTGGAGACCCCTATATGGACGCCCTTGACTGCAGATGCCATTGGCGATGATTTTCATACCACGAAATCCTTGAAAACATTGCAAGAAAGAGAGAAATACGACAGTTCAAATCAAATAGCTATCTTTGGTGTTATATTGAAATCTAAAAATAACGCAGTATGTATAAATTTTCATGATTTTTTCCACGAACCATTTTTTTATGCGCACTCTGTTATATATAACAAGCAAATGCTGCAGTCTCATTACGCTTGTTTTTAGTGAGTTGGATTGTACTACATATGTGGGAGCAAGCCCTTGCTACAGGCGGCAACTTCTGAAAGGTGGCAAAATTCACCATAATTATTTTCTTCAAATTTGATATAAAACCTTGAAGGTAGATGGGTAAGGACTAGTGATGGGCATAATCGAATCTCTCGAGAACTCTTATTTCCACCAATTCTTGGTTATTGATCGACTCAGCTGGAGTTCTCGATTTCAAAAGATCTGGATTATCAATCGCTCAAGTTCTCGATTTGGAGAGATCTTGATTATTAAAAGGTCTCGATAATACCCATCACTAGTGAGAGCATCCGTTTCAACATTTGCCACAGAAATATAAAAATAACAGAAAAATTAAACATCTGGCACTGCTTGCTTAGCACTATCACCCCCTCCCAAACCAGTATTAAACGACTGAATTCGAAATTTGCCCCCCTTGTCTGACTACGTTTGGTATATGCACCTTTGTGAAGTATTGCCATTATTTTTTTCCTCATTGGGGGAAAAAAAAACAACGAGATTTGGATCATTATTTATTTTTTTTTTCATTTATTTACAGCGAAATGTTTCTGCCAATAACTTTTTTAAAATCATGTGTATGCAGTACATATATGTTACTGTAAAACACCAAAATTAAAGAATGTCGACTTTTACTGGCGATTCACCAGAAATATTAAGTATATCACTGATGCCTTTGGTATGTGTATGTTGATATGCACTGACTTGTGTCGACATTTACCAGATTTCAGACTTTCACAGTTTAACTTTTAATGGGAGTACAACGCATGTCATTGTAGGAACTTATACTGGGGACATGTAGCTAAGTTTGATGCATTTTGCTATTGTACCACAATACGCAAGTAAATGTAATTTTAGCAAATAATTAAAAAATACTAGCCTAGAACTGAGATTTTATATTAGTAAGATAGTGAACGTTAAACAAATTTACTCACTTTCAACAGTCCCTTTTCTTTTTCTTTCTCAACTAGTATATTACTAACTAGTAAAATTACAACAATGAAGAGAATTTAATTATAATTTCTCATCACAGTCGTAATTCAACTTGTACTGTTGTTCAGCCGGAAAGAAATTCGTTGATTTCTTCAAAACGACGAAGTAGTATAATGACTGTGCAGAATATTATTATGCCATCAAGTATTAAGTCATTAATTAAAATAGGTACTGCATATGTAGATGAAAACAAAGTTAAAATGAGGAAGTATCGCATATTTTAAGTAAATAAAACCAATTATACTTCCAATTTAAAATGAAGGCTACTGCAAAATTGCTACTATAAACAAAAAACGAGTCTTGCATTGAGTTGCCAATTCAGAACTGAAAATTTTTAACAATAACATTCCAGCATTCCATTAATTCTAAAATCAACTTTGCATTCAAAATAGACGCCATTGATGTTTTTCTGCACTTGCGAGGGATTTTCCAGACTTACGAGAGCTTGAGAGCAATTGCAAATTTTGCGAGGGAATTGGGACTGAAGACAATCGCAATGTTACACTTGAATTCAAAATGGGGAAATAGCGATCGCAGCGGTACATTGCGATCGGCCGTGTTTCACTTGAATCCCTGTGTAAATCTCGCAAGTTCGTATTCTAATCGCCAAACGAAGGAGAAAAAAGTGACTTTTCGCAGTCTTACTTGCGAGCGAAATCTCGACTGCCCCGAAGCAGATGAGATTATGCGATTTTTGTGATACAATTATAGGAGTTTGTTTTTCTGAAAGGTATTGGATCGAGGAAAACGAATTTGGATGATGCAAATCTTGGAAATGGTTCAGGGAGCGGGGGGGGGGAGTTAAAACTACACCGGGGGGGGGGCAAGTGGTTTTCTATTCAATTTGTGATACAATTGCGGGAGTAAGTTTTCTGACAGGTATTTATTGGCAGGAGGATAACAAATTAGGAATTAGGATTTTGCCGACGCCGAAAATGGTGCAGGGGGCAAGGGGGGTCATAACTGTACGGGGGGGGAGTGGTTTTCCGTTCCATTTTCGTGACGCAAAAACGGGAGTTAGTTTCCCGGTTGCCAATACATTTCAGAAAAACGAATTTGAATGTTGCCAACACCGAACATGGTGCAGAGGGGGGGGGCAAATGGTTTTTAGTGGAATTTTCGTGATAAAATTATGGGAGTTGGTTTTTCTGAAAGGTATTGGCACGAGGAAAACAAATTAGGATATTGCCAAGCCTGAAAATGGTGCAGGGAAAAGGGGGGGGGGGTCATAACTGCACTGAGGGGCAAGTGGTTTTCCGTTAAATTTTTGTGACACTAAAACGGGAGTTAGTTTTCCTGAAAGGTGTTGGCAAGCGGACAAATTAGAATGTAGCGAACCCTGAACATTTTGCAGGGAAGGAGGGGGAGGGGGCAAAGTGGTTTTCGGTGAAATTTTCGTAATAAAACTACGGGAGTTGGTTTTTCTAAAAGGTATTAGTACGAAGAAAACGAATTAGGATGTGGCCAACCCCAAAAATGGTGCAGGGGGGCAGAGAGGGGGGAGGGAGAGTTATAACTGCAAACATAAAATAGGTATATATGCAACATTTCTCGCTTTACAACAAGTTTTCAATGCTTAAAAGACTTAAACCCACTTTCACAACATTATAATGCCCAAATATCCGAATTAAATTGCAGACACGTGTTTTGGAGACATTAAGAGCTCCTTTCTCAATGTAAAAGATGTCAGTTTATGAATAAAAATGCATTATCGGCTAAGGTTGTTTATTTCCATGGATTTCATTTTCTTTTAACCAAATCCATCACTTAGGAAATACGTTGGGGGGGGGGAGGGATCGGGGGCTTCCATTTTCGAGAAATAATGCATTTGAAAAAATTAAGGGGCTATGAATTTCCTACTCCCCTTCATTGGTTTTGACCGCTTGACGGCCTGCACAAATGCGTCTAGGGCAAATTATATAAAAAGCGTTCATAATTTTTATTTGTCTTTTGTACATTATCCCACTTAAAATTTAGTTTTTTAACAAAAGTACTATTTGTTTCTGAAAATTGTATGAATTTCAAGTTTACGCAGAATATACAATCCCCCTTTTTTGCGTTTAAGGGGGGGGGGGTGACATCACAAATTACCGCCCCGTCTGTCACCCATGCTAGGTATACCACTGACGAATGTAATTTTTTTCTGTCTTCTTTTGCTGTAAAATCCTCCTCCCCCTTTTTTCCCTAAATTCTTTATTTGTTACCTACTGTCATTATTCAATTTCAACTGAATTCAATTTGTAAGAAAATTTGTTTTTCTTTAATGAAATTTGATATTGATTAACTAATTACAAAAAAGTACAAAGCTTGGTAATTTCTGGGGAATGGTTTCCAAAATTTGATTCTCCATTTCACCCCGATTGCTCCTTTTTTCATTCCTTCTTCAATTTCGAATCTTTCCTTTGGGTTGAACGTTTAAAGTTCTTTATCAGCTGAAGTGAAACTATGATTAAAAAATCTTACTCCCTTTACGAATATTTTTCAATATACATTTACAGAAGCAGAGTATTTATTTATTTTAAACTACTCTTGTAACCAAGATTGCTGTTTCGACTTTTTAATCTTGAAGATAAAGATGAAGTTATGTAATCATAGTTACAAGCTGCTTGCTTTGAAAAGTTAAATCTAGAAATGTACTGTTTTGAAGATATCTTAAAATTGGGTCTTGGAAAACAATACCTAGAAAAAATGGAATTTGAAAACAGGAATAATGAAGAAATAAAACTTTTTATTTAAGCATATGCTTATTAAATTATAATTTTAAAGGAAAAGATAAAAAAACTGTGAAATATGTCTTTGATACTGAGATTGTTGCTGTAATTACAAGTTACAACCGAGCGAGGGGAGGGTTGGTTTTTACATAACCAATCCTAATATGGAAGATTGTATACTCTGTTATGACTGCTCTCATCCCCAAAAGCTCAATTAGCCCAACAAACCTTTTACATTTTGCAAGATGCCCCTCCCCCCAAATGTCGCGTAGACTCCCCCCCCTCCAAAAGCAACAGCCCCCCCCCAATAAACAAATACTCCTTAAAACACCACCACCATCCCCTAAAAATTTTAATAGCGCAGTCAGTGCCATAACCTAGCCCCCCCCCTGCATTTTAGTGTTTTATATTCAATTTGAATTAGCAGATTTTTTCATCAAGACTTTTGGATGCAGCTAAACCTTTTGCACTCTGCACTTCATTCGACACGACAACAACATAATATTCAATCCACGATTACGGACTATTTATATTTCTTCGTCTGCATTTATGACAGTTAAGATTTTTTTTTTTTTTTTGATATCATGATTTTTTCTAAAGTTATTATCATTATTTTGATTATAGTTTCTCGGGAAAAATATATTTCATATAAGACGTTCTTACTAATATAGATGGTTTTATATTGTAAATCAACAAAATGTACGGTTAATTTTTATCTTATGTATGTATTCGCTTTTTTCCCCTCTTCGATTTTTGTTTTAGACTCTGTAATATTGAAATATGCATAAAATATGACTTACCTTTTGCCATTTGACTATGCTTTTTGCACCGGAGCCCTCGGCTCAATTTTCCTTTGTGTATTATTTTGTAAAATTTTCGGTGAATTTATTTTTATGAATTCTGGATTTGCTTCTAGAAAATCTAAAATTATTTCGATGTGATTCTTTGCAACGTAAAACGTATTCTTTGAAGTATGATACATTAACGTGCCAATCGTCAAAATTCGCGCCTTATCTTGCACGGATGGATCAAAACAAAAAGTATCTGCGCTGAAAGACTATTGGTTGGAAGAAATCACGTGCCTCCTCCCCCCCCCCCAACCGCGCCGCCGAAACCGGCGAAAAACCCACTTCCCCATGCGGCTGGACTTTTGGACTCGTCGCCACATCGCAAGATGAATTTCATACACTTGACTTCAGAATAACATTTTGCGAGATTTCTCGTCACGTGATCGGCTCTGACGTAACGTCTCGAACTCGAAAGTAGAAAACGCTTGGAATGACCTCCCAGGTAGTCTCAAAAAGATCCGCACAACTTCAAACCTTTCGGAGGAAAAAACGTTTCTAGGATATTGGTATAGAAAAACTCAGAAAGTGATTTTACTGTCAGTTTCTAGTTGTGGATAGCTATGCTGGTCATATAAAGCTGATTTTTTGATAAGTAATATCGTCTCTCGAGAAGAAAGCGCAATGCTCATTGGGGTGGTTCGAAAAAATCGATTTTTTTTATTTCGGAATCGCGTTACTTCTCAAAAATTGTAGTTTGGTATCCTCACTTGGAAAAATTTAAAAAAAAATTCTAAGGTTGCATCTTCAGTTCGCGCATAAGGCTGAAAGTTTGAAAATAATATGCTAAAAATTGAAACTTTCAGAAAATAATAAAATTATTTTTTTTTAAATTTATTTTTGTAATTCAACAGCCATAAATTATCAGTATATAGCGTAATTTGAACCTAAAATTATTTCATAGCTTTTAAATAAGATCTTTAGTTAGCGCATACGCCTTAAATTAGACTTCACATTTAAAAAGATTTTAGCCCAATTTAAGGAGTATGCGCAAACGAAAGATCTTATGTAAAAGCTATAAATATTTGTTTTAGGTTCAAATTATTGACTAGTTCTATATATTGACAGTTTATGGCTGTTGCCTTACAAAAATAAAACAAACTACTTTTACTATTTTTTGAAAAATTCAATTTTTAGCATATTTTTTCAAACTTTCAGCCTCATGCGCGAACTGAAGATGGCAACTTAGAATATTTTTTATATTTTTCCCCAATGGAGGACATCAAACTACAACTTCAGAGAGGTAACGCGATTCCGAAGGAAAGAAATCGATTTTTTCGAACCACCTCACACGGTGACATGGTAACAGGTTGGAAGCGACAAGGTAAGAAATTCCACCTGTAGGAGAATCACCTTATTTATTTGATATTCGAACGCAAAGAAATCGTCGAACTAGTACTTATTAGATACACTATCTCTTTGAAGCATTTTGGAGGAGTATAACAAATTTATGACAGCTGGAAGTGTCAATAAAAAAAATGCCAGTCATGGGACCGGTCGACGGAAGCTATACTTTTATTGAACAACGTAAGCTTATATAGTTGAAGTTACTAAAATCGAAGTAATAAATTTAACTGTATTAACAAAAACTTTGATTCTGTTTGTTACATCGCTATACCTTCAACATAATAAACTTACGTTATTCAATAAAAGCACAGCTTATGTTGACCAGTCCCGCGATTGCCTTTTTTTTTAAACCAAAAAATCACAAAATTGAAAGATAAAATAAAGCATATTCGTCAAATGTTTTACAGGTTTAAAATATACGTTGATTACAGTATATATACAAATGTTGAAGTAGATAAGACACCTAGAAGTAAGTAAAAAACAACAGAATTCTTGAGCAATGAAGGACCTCTGTGACGATCCGACAAAAATTGGACTATTGTATGAGGGAAAAATCACTTTGGGGGGTTCCACCCCATAGGGAAGGAAAACCCTCCTACGTGAATTCTTGAGCATCGAAGGACCTCTATGACAATCCGACATAAACTGGACTTTTGTATGAGGGAAAACCCCCTTGGGGGGGGGGGTTCCACCCCCATAGGGAGGGAAAACTCCCCTTTGTGAATTCTTGAGCATTAAAGCAACCTATGCAAAAAATTTAGCAAAGACCCGGCGCTAGATTTTTAGAAGAGGGAAAAACCTCTTTGGGGGGTTCTGTCCCCATAGGGAGACACAAACTCCCCTATATAAATTCTTGAGCATTAAAGAAACCTATGTGCAATGTTAGCAAGGATCCGGCCCTAGATTTTTGTAAGAGGGCAAACCCTCTGTGGGGTATTTCGCCCCCTCCCCCGTACACTGTAAAAAAATTCCGAAACGTTACTGGTTATCTCCGTGGAACGTTTCGGGATTTCAGAGGTTTTCACCTATTTCCCCGCAAAATCAAGTATCTTCGCAAAAAAGTTTCCTGAATTGCTAAAAGATGCACGAATGCAGACATTTCACTGGTGTGAAAGATATTTTTGGCTACCAGTTTAAAGAATGACTGAGCATGTTTATAAGGTCTATCGGCTTTAACTTGATCACGGCCCGTCCAGATTGACTGAACTCCCAATGGGAGCAAATAAGTCACTGGATAGCTGCAGCCTTACGAGGCAGGAATTGCGGGCAAGAAATATGGTTGGTTCTTGCTTGCAATTATTCGCGCAGCTTAGGCCATGGTCGCGGTAATGCTTCTGGATCTTTCTTGGTAAACAAGGAAGGTTCTAATCAAATACATTAAACCTATTTAATTTTTGTAGAAGGTTCACGACTGGTTTTAATAGGGGAGATTTCACAAGATTTCAGAAAGGTTACTGACTTTTATCGGAAAACGTTCCTGGTTTTTGTAAGAAATGTTACTGGTTGAAATTGGGCACATCAGCTGCCTATTATTTTGCAGGAACGTTTCTGAATCGTTTTTACAGTGTAGGGAGTGGCGAAACCCTATGTGAGTTCCTGAGCATCAAAGGACCTATAAGCCAAATAGGCAAATATCTGGAGCACACTGGATTTGTACAAGGAAAAATCCTCTATGGAGTCACCCCCCCCCCCCACTCCCATTGGAGTTGGCGAAAACACCTATGTAAATTCTTGAGCATCAAAGGATCTTTGTGCCAAATTTAGCAAAGAACCGACGTTAACTTGATTAGTAAGAAGGAAAATAGCTATGGGGTTTTCGCCCCCATAGGGATGAGCTGATGAAAACTTCCTGTGTTATGTCTTGAGCATCTAATGTTTTCTTTGCCAAATTTGGCAAAGATACAACCTAAACTGGATTTCTGTGTAAGGGAAATGTCTCTTTGGTGGTTTCCGCCCCCATAGGGGAGTGAAAACTATCCATGTGAATTCTGGTGCATTAAAGGACCTATCTGCGAAATTTGCAAAAATCTGATGTAAACTGAATTTTTATGAGAAAAGCCCGCTTGGAGGGTTACAAACATAATTATTGCGAATTTTTTACCTTTGAATTATATTTAATATCGTGTCATAAACACCAAAATGAAACGTCTTCCTAGCATCTTAACATAACTTAATATTACACGTTCAAAGTTGGTGCAAAAGGGGTGATACAACACCTGATTTCGACATGCTATAAGACATCGGTCGATGAGACACATAGACGTGTTTTAGACCGTTCTGTGAGAACGTAATTTGAACGTGCCGGTTATTGAACGTGCCGGTGTTCTAGAACGACATTTGAACGCCTGTGTGCTGCTTGGGTGGCGACCACTGCTTAGGTCGTACGGCTGTAAATAAATGGTGTAAAAGTGGGCGGCCAATGACATCGGATCTGCCGAGACCGGACCAAATAAACACCGCGATCACCAATGATCCCATTGCCTTCGTTAATGAAATGATCCAAGCTAATCGAAGGATTACGATCCCTGAAATCCGTGACGCACTCAACCTCAGTAAAGGAACGGTTCACACTATCATCCACATACATCTGCTGTTCAATAACCTAAATAAATACCCTAACAGGTAGTACCCTAAACAAATTTCGCTGGGAAGTATTGGAGCACCCCCGGTATAGTCCGGACTTGTCACCCTGTGACTTCCACATCTTTGGGCCACTTAAGAGAGCATTGCAGGGGAAACATTTCCATCCAGACGATGAAGTAAAGGAAGCCGCGCAGGACTACCTCTGGAATCAGCCCCGATCTTTCTACAGCAATGTGGCATCGATCGACCTGCTGCCGCAACGCAGGAACCTGTGTTTCAACGTCCATAGCGATTTCTTTTGACTTACATTAAAAGTTTTAAAAGTATTATTTTTATTCAACTTGTCCACTTTTCATTTTGGCAACCCTTATATTGACAGTTTCTAATCTAAAATTATCAACAACCTTACTGTTTTGTGTAAGCTAATGTGTTCAGTTTTATCCGTACATTTTGTCATATTTTTATTAACACATAAGTTCATACACAGTCATGAAAACTAATTTTTGTACTCATACTATCAGATGAAAGATAATGCTATAAGGCGGGATTAAATTTCATAAAAAGTCTTTTATTGTATTTCATTTATAAATAGCCCGAATGGGAAGATCCATCGAATCCATTACCACCATCTTGGCCAGGTGTAGGAGCTGTTGCAATGCAAAATTTGAGTACAAGCTTTGGCGATGACCTTTATCCTGCTCTCCATGGCATCAATGTAGATATCAAACCCAAAGAAAAAGTATGTTATTTAAATACTTATTTCTACTCTAAAATTAAGAAAAAATTAAGACTTTCCTCTCATTTTACTGTAGTATCTGACGTGGACAGGTAAAAGGCAGTAACTGCAGAATTTTTATTCTTTTCCTCCTTTGCATTTTTTTATCTATTGTACGTTAGCTTTATTGTACAAACTCGTTAATTTGGTTTCCGCTGAAAATAAAATGCGCTAAAAGATGTCTAATACCAATATTACGCTACTGTTAATAATGAATCCAAAACGCGTTTTTGAAATATCTCAAAAACTCATTTCTGCAGATAGTGCTGTTTACCTACCCACGGCAATATTATATTCTTATACTCCACTCGTGGAATAGGACTAAAATCAGCAACTTTTTGAAGTGATTATTTAATGTACGGTAATATGTTATGACCATTAAGGAAAAGTACTTGATATTTTAGGTCCATGCGCACTCTGAAACGCATACTTAAATATTATGAAATCGACGAAATTGCTTCATAAAAAATACTCCAAGTAAACCTTTCGTCAAATCGACAAAAATTTCGAAATTTTAGTAAACGTTTGTCTTAGGGAGGAAAAATTCGGTGTGTATAAACAACGAATTCTTTCTTATGATTGAAGGGTCCTCAATAGTGAGCGTTCTATTCATTTCTGAGAGCGTGAAGGTATTCTTACTTATCTTTGATTATCTTTATTAAATGTCTTCTTAGTTATCTTTGTTGTTTCTTCTTAATTTCTCGATGCATAATTTTGAATCCAGTATAAAATGTAATACTAACGTTGACTTAACCAAAAGGTATTGCGGGTACTGCGAAGATAATGATAGCCGCTGGTTTATAAGAACGATAAACATACTGTAGAGTGTAGACAACAGTGTTGAGACTATAAAGACCAAAATTTTCTCTAATGCAAAATTTGTATTCATCTATAATGGCTAAAAATCAAGGGCATCCATCACAAACGAGATCATGAACAAATCTTCAGACAAAAACATTTACAAAAAATAGATTATTCTAAGAGGAATTACTTTAATAACTTTAAATATTTTATACGAACGAAATGAGTCTTTTCCCAAATCTTATGGATGATAAGATCTTAGTAAAGGATATTATTTTACTGACTTTGAATAGTTTATACACTCACATTTCACAAATAGGAACAGCTCGATGAATGATTCTTATCCCACGGATGTAGTATTAACTATAGTCCTAGATCGCAGCTTAAGTAGCGACACGTCCACCATCTTGAGGCTAAACGATGCTTTCCTCTATGTCTGCTACGGTGAAGTAGCGTGTTTTGCTTCTTGAATGTGGTGTTTATTAATTGTGAATTAACATGGAGTTAATAAGAAACTACAATTAAGAAGCAAAACACGCTACTTCAAACTTCATCATAGCAGACATAGAAGAAAGCATCGCTTTACCCCAAGATGGCGGACGTGTCGCTATTTAAGCTACGATACAGGGCTTTAGTATTAACAAGATTATAGTGCCTAGAAAGAGTAGTGTGCCGACCGGCGCTTTTTTCCCTGCGATTCTTGAAGACGAATTGTATGAAAACCGCTAGATGGCAGTGCAGTCGAGGTGCACGTTCAATTTCGCGGTGTTTACATTAGTAGACGCGGGATTTTTTTACAATTTAGTTCCGCGTTTCTCTTTTTTACCTGTATTTCGTGAATATTTCATGAAACAGCGTTTAAGAGAGGCATCAAAGTTGAACATTGGAAGAAATAAAGCTTCATCTTGTTTCGTACCAGGATGCAAAAATGCGTACAAAACATGCAAGGAAAAAGACGCGTTTTAAAGCTCCATCAGATGAAGAAAAACTTTAGTGGAACTCCTTAATTCTCAGATTAGATAAAGTTTTTTTTATAAATATTGCTCAATTTGTGCTCTGCATTTCGAAAAACATTTTATTGAAACGCATTTTAAGCATATTTATTATAAATAGCGAGGAAGTTTTGATTCCTCGGGGAAAAACTTTTTTGAAAGATGAGGCAATGCCGACAATTTTCCAAATCTGCCAACATACTTTACTAAAAAACTACCAAAGAAAAGGTCCATCAGGAATTATGTAGTTAAGAAAAATGTTCCCTGTTTGAAAAAAAAAAAACTTGATCTTTCCGCAGGTGAAACTGAAATAACCACGTATAAATCTATTATAAATGAAACTGTTCATATTAATTTGCCTAACGAATATTGGGTTTGTATGAAATTTAAAAATCTCCAAATATTGTAGTTTTTGTATATGATGAAAATTATGTGGAAAATAATTTTGACGATAAAAAGATCATTATTGAAGTAGACACAAAGACAAGGATGTTTTCAAAACAAAATTTTACACAATTGACTGAAAATTTGATACTTATATTTTAAGGCAAATGTATTATCAGTCGAGATGGCTAAGGGCGTAGTTTGTTGTTGTTTTTAATGCCACTTGGGAGACTCAAGCCCCATTCATGTAGCCAGCATGAGTTTAAAGCAGAAAGGAGCGACTCCTGAGTCAATGAGGCTCCTAAATAAGAAAGAGCCCGACTTGGGCACGGTATATGGTAGCACCACCTCTAGTTTATAGGTCTGGAGAATAGGTTGGAAATAACCAGCAACGCTACACGTGGTAACTGTTAGCGATCGACCATAAGACTTTCGGACAAACGGAATCAACGAGCACGTAAGTTATATTTAAAAAAAAATTTTTTTTTTTGAATTTCATCCTTTTAAAATCTTGTACGAAATTAATAATTATTGTTGTTATCGTCCCTCGTTATCGAGATAAAAGGTATTTAAGTCTCCCGAAATTTTAAGAAAAGTGGCAAATTTCAACACTTGGCGAGGGATTGAAGGTACTAATTTCTCACAGACGATTTTCTCGTCTGCATGTGGCAGGACATTCATATCTACAGAGCGCGAAAGATGTCTGTCCCCATCGAAACTCGCTAAATTTGGAACAAAGAGACTCGCTTTTCTTAAAATTCCCACAGGCTTTAAAATCTCATATATCGACAAAGGGGAAAATATTTTTTGCGTCTAAAAACATGTATTACAATGTTCTTTTGATCGCTACTTATTTAGATTTTTTAATTGTAGCACTGTCATGTTGTTTCCTGATTAAAGGTAGGGAGATTCAGAAGCTGCGCTTCCTTTAAAAAAAACATTTTAAAGCTATCATAAGCAATGTTAGACAAAGGAGAGGGATGAGGAGGTTCCCCATTTGTTTTTAGTTTTTAAGGATACATTTCTTTCGCCATTTTACATATGAGATAAAAGATAAAAATACATAAATACTTTTTTTTGACAATGATAACGTCAGATTCAAAAACACTTCTATTTCGATAATTATCGACAACAAAACCGTTTGCTGACAGGTTCTAAAGAACGTTATAAAAATAAGCAAACTAGCAGTTTGACGTTGATAAGTATTACCGAAAATTCAACAAATAATCAAGCCAGCTGTTTGCCAATTGCAGTTATTTGCAAATTAGTATGTAGTTATATATGTGATCGGAGCAAATGGCCCCTTTTTTTTTAATATAAGGAAAGTCCTTGAAAATTTAAAAAAAAAAAAAAAAAAAACAGGTCGGAGTCGGTAGGTTTTTCAAGTGATCTGACTCTTCGACTCAGACTGAGAAGCCCTGATAATTTTAATTAGCTTAAGAATTTAGAAGCAGTTTTATTTTGAAACTAGCGGTACCCGCAGGACTTTGCCCGGAGGAGAAAATTAAAAGGTCATTTGATTAGCTTGTATATTTACAAATAATGGATGATGAATTTCTCGCCAATTGGCTATGTTCATTCGCTCTTCCCATGTTACGGTTCCACGTCATGATAATTTCGTAATTAACTCGTCCAACTTATGATAATTTTGCTCCGGAAACTGTTCTTAAAATTGAAATTAAAAAAAAACAAAATCGAATTTTCGAAAGATCGCTTCGAGGTGCACACCCCCGTGCTACAAACTAACTATCAAATTTTATGAAAATCGGCCGAACGGTCTAGGTGCTGTCTGCGTCACAGAGATCGAGACAGAAATCCAGACAGAGAGACTTTCAGCTTTATTATTAGTAGAGAAATAACAGACGCGCAGTTATTGAATACTTAAGGGCCACTCATTAATTACGTAAGAATGATTTTGGCAATTTTTGATCCCCCTCCTCCCATGTAAGGGTACGTAAGATTTTTCACCCTCCCCCCCCCTGTTCTTACGTAAGATTCCATTTCGTTTTTCAAAATGATAAAATAACAAATCTTGGTGTCGTTACATCACTGTAATCGTTATTAAATTCACATTATTAAATTAAACCTTTTGCGTAAAGAAATAGTTACTGAAAAGTTAGAATCTAAACTAAATGTTTTTTCGACATTTTTTGTTCTGTTTTTGTTTTGATGTAATATTAATTAAAAATAAAACATGCCATACACAATGCGACTCTTTTATTATATTTTACACTATTCATTCTTTGTAAAACAAATAAAAAAAACATCTTATCCTAACACGTTTCTTACCTTCCAGACACAAATGGAACAAATCTCTGCCAAATCTCTTGACCGCGCATTTTCTAATGTGAAATACCGACTTGGAAAATATTTCGTAAGAATGAGTTTGACCCCCCCCCCCCAAGTAAGGGTATGTAGAGGCTTTTCCAACCCCTCCCCCTCAGGACCTTTACGTATTTAATGAATGGCCCCTTATAGTCTACTATTTTCATTGAAGATAAATTAGCATAAGGAAATTTTATATGCTTGAAAAAATTAATGAACACCCATGTAACAAATAGCACTTTTTACAGAATTTGCCTTTTGCGCAGAAATAAGTTCAATCCGAAAAACGGGGCTTTTAAACTGCGAAATCAGCATGCAATCGCTGATTTAAAACGAGTCTGATTGAGGAGCTTAACGTACTTCTCGAGCGCAGCGCCATCTGGATTTTCCTCAGATCTGACCTCACCTTTTCCCCGTCGATCGGCACACTACTCTTTCTAGGCACTCTAACAAGATACACAACGAGATACCGGTTCCATGGACCAAGTAGTACACGGGCAAGCGTCCGAAAAGCGCAGGCGCGCAAATACTTTTGCCAAAATCTTAGGCTACGCTTTTGCTTGTTTAATTCAAGATTTGCGTGTTCAATGGCGGCTAGTGGCTACTAACTGATGCGGAGTTATGCATCTAGTTATACACTACAGTGGCTCCCAAAAGTGTTCGTACACCTTGAAATTTTGTAGTAAAACCAAAATAACGCAAAACTGAATTCGAATATGAAGTCCAATTTTTTTTCACACCATTCCTATGCCATTCTGAATACAACCCAGTAGTTTTTTTCAAAATATTGCCAGATTTTATTTTTGAAATTTGTCAAAAAACGAAGAGAAAGAGAAAAGATACGCCACAAAAGTCATCGTACACTGAAATAGTTTCGAATAAATTCATGATTAAAGTTATCACATGTCGTTTTTTTATTATTTTTGCATTGTGCTGATTCTTAAAGGTCATTTGGCTTTAATATTTTGTGTATTTATTCCTTAATATTTTGCTTATTACTTTAAAATGGCTGGTATTCGAAAAGAACCACAAACACCATTCGAAATTTGAATTTTTTCCCCACAGTAGCGGTAAATTGGTTTGAAATGTCTCTAAATTAGTTAATTTATTCCATTCTATAGTAAAGTGCTTGATAAAATGCTTTAAAGAAAGGAATCGGATCGAAAACAAGGTAAGAAAAGGTCAACTGGCAAAGTTAACAATGCGTGATGAGAGGTTTACAGTTAAAAAAATTATGAAAAATACATATTTGAATGCTGAAAAAGTTTCTGCAGAATTGAATGAAACATTTTACGTTTAATTTTCACCTAAAATTGTTCGCCAAGTTCTCTGATTTGTTGGATTAAATGGGACCTCATCCCGCAGAAATTTTCTTGTTCGTGCGAAAAACAGTAAGCTCACGCTTTCCGTCGTAATATCAATGATAAATAAGCTCAAAGCCTTTTGGAACAACGTCTTACTTATAGCTGAAAACAAATTCAACACTTTCGGTTAAATTGTTGTATAATTGTAAATAGAAGAAAAAATGAGGAATTTAATCTTAGGAACTTAGTTGGATCAGTTAAACAGGACGGTGAAGATGTTCTAGTGTAAGGGTGCATTACAGCATCAGGACTTGGAAATTTGGAATTTTTTGATGAAATAATGAATCATTCTGTTATTTAAATATTTAAAAAAACAATATTAAACTATTAGCCCAAAATTTGGTAATCGGAAACAACTTTGTTTTTTTATCAAGATAACGACAAGAAGCACGCGTTTGCGTTTGGTGCCTCAAAAATTGTCCTTAAGCTTAGAAATATCTCCTCAATCGCCAGATTTGAACTTAATGGAATATATTTGGAGATATCTGGTAGCTGGATTACGAAAATACACCATTGAAACGAAAAGCGAACTAGAAACAGTAAGACTCGAAGTGCGTCTGAACACTTACTCAGAAATACACAAAAAAAGAAAGAAAAAAACAATGAAATCTATTCCCATACGTTTAAAAGCTGTTGTTGATACTGCATGATATTCTACTAAATAATAACTTTGTAAAAAGTTAGATTATTTATTAATTATTTGACATTTTTTCAAAGTGTACGAAGACTTTTGTGAGATAAAATTTCTGCCAATTTTTGGTTTTTGATTTTTTAAAAATTATATTTTAATGTTTTATTAAAAATTTTCATGTAGTTTTGTTAAGAATAGATCATAGATCTAATAATAAAATACCTATTCCGAAATATTAATTCTAACCAATGGATAATGGCCTATTTCATTGAAAGTCGTAGGTGTACGAACACTTTTGGGAGCCACTGTATATAGGTCATAGATCTATGTCTCATCCCCAAATCTTAAGGATGATCGTACTGAAATATCAGGAAGGGCCACGAGTTTGGTGCCTATAACAATCGGCCAATCTCGACCCATCATTTCTATGTAAGATAGGAGATAGATAAATTGAAGCCCACCTCATGCGTGGTTTTATTATTATTCAGTTAACTTCCTATAAACATTAAAACAGATTTATAATTTTCTTCTGAAAAGTAAATTCAATTTCTTCTTCGCTAACCGTCTTCCCATTTTAGGTATCCTTAGTTGGAAAAGAAGAATCTGGAATAGAAACTCTTTTATATTCTCTGTTTCGACTTATTGAACTGTCGGAAGGTCGCATC
Organism: Uloborus diversus; assembly: GCF_026930045.1. Taxonomy (NCBI): domain Eukaryota; kingdom Metazoa; phylum Arthropoda; class Arachnida; order Araneae; family Uloboridae; genus Uloborus; species Uloborus diversus. The sequence continues at coordinate 18,890,715 of NC_072733.1, read as the reverse complement.
ATCATAGATAACTTCGACATCAGCAAAGTTGGTGTTCGCGACTTGCGATCCAGATTAGCCCTTGTCCCACAGGTATATTTCTTTCTAAAAACTGCTAGTCCAAATAAGAGATGACTTTGTCACGAGAGTTTCAATTGCAGGAAACTATAGTCATTGACGGAACTCTTCGGGAAAATTTGGATCCATTTTCGACTTTTACTGATGATGAGTTATGGTATGCCTTGGAAGTGACGAATTTAAAGTCACATGTAACCAGCCTCGAAGACATTATGGATAAATACTTAAGGTATGTATGGGTTGTTGATTAAAACACGATAAATTTTCAATCTAGAGGCGTTCACGATAAATGGGCAAGATTATTTAATACCTCCTTGAGTCCTGTGAAAGAATTGTTTATAAAATCCGGGAGGGGGAGAGGAAAAACCATTTCAGTTAGAGAACATTTCAAGGAAATTTAATTACAAATTGACTTGACTTTTATTTGCTGCGATATTTACCACTAAAATAATAGGATGTCACCAAAGACATGGGACCCAACACTTCAAGTTTTATGAAATTGACGAAAGTTCTTCTTTTCTGTCTTTTATACCGTTTTTTTTTTTCTTTTTTCTTTTCTCTCTTTTAAGGAACATCTGTCTTTGAGAAGGATAGTTTTTTTCTTAGCATTTTCCACACACTGTTTCACAGATTTTTAGCTAGTTTCATTTGGATTAATGCAAAACAAATAAAAAGCAACAGAGAAAACTTTAACTTATATTTTGATTAATGCTAGAAGTGTTCAGGCCGGCTAAACATTCGTGCAAACCGGCACATATATTTGCTGAACCAAAGGAATATCCACGTTGAAACAAATCAATCTATACCATTCGAGAGAAACTTCAATTATTTTTCGGGGGAAGGGGGTATTCAATCCACACGCATACATAGGTTATAATCATTTATTTTAACTAATTTAATTATTTTTACAAATACAGTACGCCAAAGATTCCAAATTTTTCCGATTCACACCACCCTTTAAAAAATTAGCACTTTGTCACGGCACTCTTTTCTTTGAACTAAACTCCCGATAAACTCCCGATGATCCACGAGTCAATAAACAATCAGGAACATGTGTTTTCGCAGTAAAAAGAAAATACCAATGGCTGGTGTTTTTTTTTTTGGTCGAAAAGTTGTAAATTGAAACTCAGTTGCTTGTGGAGTATATATTTACTTATTTATTGCGCTTTCTTCTTTGTATGTCACTAGTTCTTTATGGATGTTAAGTTCTGTTGTGCAAAATTACAAAACATTTGTACTGTATGTATATATTCACTGTTATATTACACTGTATTATTATAATATACTGTACATATTCACTGTTTGAGGAAGGACAATTTTTGCCTTATTTACTCATTTAAGCCTTTTTGCTGTTTATCCGCGATTTTTATTATTCGCGGCACTTGTACAACCTAATTCCGAGGATAATCGGGAATTAACTGTATTGTACCTTAACCACCTTCCGGCACTCCTCGCCTCTCCTTGAGACACGACCCTAGGGGCGCGTCACCCACTTCGGGAATTCCAGGAATATGCCAATGCTATGCAAACGTACCTCGAGTTAAGGGTTAATAGGGGGCCTAAACACCCTCTGGCTGTGTTCTTGATATGGGAATCGTAGTAATCAATAGCTTTGAGCTTTAATCAAACTGTTCCGCGTATCAATGTCTTTAAAAGTTGAGATTATTTCAAAATTTTCTTGATATGCTATCACGTGAGGCAAAATTTTGGAGAAATATTTTTTAAATGTGCCTCTTACATTGATTGCATATTCAAACCCTCCTTGTCAGCATCTTAAACATAAGTTAGAATTTTTACTATTATGGATGTCCTTTGTCACTCTCATTTTAGTCTAGTGCAGCCTAAATAATATTAATATTGTAAGTGTTAATGAATAATATTTTTTTCCTCAGAAAATTGTTTTATGGATTCGCATTTCGTCGTTTCTTTTGTGTTTGAAAGAAGAATTAGTCACAAATAAATGTTTAAGACAATAGGCTTGAATGGCTAGCAAGTCTTTTGTAATGTTATAAAATTAAAATATTACTGATATTTGTTATTAACTTCTATGGCTAAATTGAAGTTTCTCAAAAATATCGTAAATGGATGTAAGCATGTGAAACAATTTTTTACAGTGACAAGGGTAAGTACCTCTTATCCCTTGCAAGATGCTTCTTGAAAAAAACAAAAGTTGTGATTTTTGAAGATCCTGATGATTTCAGCCCCACCGAAAGACAAATCTTCCGAGGAAGTACAATCATTACTATTGGAAGTCGACTTTTAACAGATTATGACAGGTAACTTTATCGACTTCGTAATTTTACAAGGGCTGTAAAGATAAAATTGTGTGCCTAATACGCAACAATTTCGTTTATAGTCAAGTTTTGACTTTGACGTCTCAAGTGCTTATGAATAGATTTTGAATCCTACAGGATGCAATCAATACAAAATTTCATTTCACTTTCGTATGTCATTCACATCAGCTATGAGGAATAATTATGTTAACCATAGAACTAGAAACCCATTTTTTTAACCTGTAAACTTCGAAGGGGATTTTTTACCATGGGTTTTTTTGCGCACAAAATCGTTCTGAAAGCTGTAATGTGACGCATAAGTACATGAATATTTTTGTTTTTTCATATCGAAAAGAATAGTGAATGCAAATTCAATTTTATCAAGGTTCAGCTGGTGGAAATACGATTTCAATAGCTAAAACGGCAAAAACCTTTTTAAAAGTTCTGAAAACCCATTTTACCTGGGGTAGATATATTTATCCCGGTTTGTAGTTCTTGGGTAAAATAAAACAGGAGAGAATAGTTATTAACATATCCCTCTCCGGTGACAATAATGGCACAACTCAAAAATTTGATTTAATTATTACTGGTTATCTGAATTTTATGCTCTTGATTTACCCAATGCTATCATAGAGCTATTTTTGCATAACTGATGGCGCACAGTGACGGATAAACGATATAGTAAACAGTCGCACCTCATCGAAATTTCGATTAGGAAAAACATTTTTCAATTTTTAACCATACATTTAAATTAAACTGCAAAAAACAACCATTAAGATTTCCGTAACATTGTAGTGTTTCAGACGAAACCGATTAAAAAAGTTTTATTACATATTACTTGATTATCTTAAATAACTGGTTTTCTGAAATGTACCTTATTGTGGCCGGATGCTATATAATAACATAAATGTTTTTCAAATTTCTTCAGAGCTTTTAGTTAAGTAGTTTGACACGAAAATGCACTGTTTTGGGTCGTTACCCAAACAGTCAAAAATCCCGGCAGAGCCAAAATCCCGATAGGGACGAAATACCGATGCAATAGTTATACACACAGCACAGACTTTATTATAAAAAAAAAGTTTCGTAATATTAAAATAAAAGCTTTAAGATAAATAAAATATTAGCATACTGTCTACTCAACCTCTCTGCTCCTTTTTTATCAACGCATTTCCACAAAATTAGAAGAGGAATTTTGGAACAAGTTCCTCACGAAAATTCCACCCGAAAGGGGTTGTTCTCCGTTTAGAGACTTACACACACTACTCTTAAGAATTATTATCCTAATACTAAAGATTATTTTATCAATGTCCTCAATTTTTGAGAAAAGGTCTCAATTTTCGATTTCATTTCTGTCGGGATTTTGGCTGTGAGGGGATTTCAGCCGTGTAAGGATTTTGGACTGTCGGGATTTTGACTGCTTCCGGTCGTCTCGCACACCATAAAGGATATCTTGGGGACATCCAATAAAACACTAGTGTATGAAATAAATGACATCTGACGGATGTCATCTCGTATTTGATGGGGTTAAAGTTATTTTCAATTTATTGTAAGTGGTTTTGTTACTTAGTTCAGTAAATTTAAATTCCTTTCAACATTTATTGTTTTCTGTATTATTTCGATCATTCGCTTAAAACTGGTAGGGAGAAGTTTCCTTCCCACCTATTATTAAATGCATGAAATACTCTTCTGACGATAGTTCAAGAGCTGTTCCTGTGTTAGTGGTCTTTCCAACTTTAATTCTTCAATTTGGGCAGATCTTGTGTGGTCATTGACAATGACTTTATTTGAAAGGCTAGAGACATAAGTATCCTGCTTCAGTTAGATATGTAATACATTGAAGGTTTTACTTAAACCTTCGGAAGGAGAAAAAAAAAAGATATTATGCTGAAATGTTTACGCCGACTAGCCTTTAACTCATGATACCTATAACTATTGACCCTAAACTATGTCCGCCTCATATCCGCCTACATCACCCCCGAGGGCCCCCTGTACCTGTCATTGTGATGACTAACCAGCATATCCGCCTACAGATATGCTGGTTAGTCATCACAATGACAGGTACAGGGGGCCCTCGGGGGTGATGTAGGCGGATATGAGGCGGACATAGTTTAGGGTCAATAGTTATAGGTATCATGAGTTAAAGGCTAGTCGGCGTAAACATTTCAGCATAATATCTTTTTTTTTCTGGTTTTAATTGATCCCAAAAACTATCTGAAAGTCAGTGAATCAATATTTCGAAAATGTAAATTAAAAGTTACTCATTCCAGAGGCAGATATGCTCCCCGTCCGAAGGTTTAAGTACTTTGAATTGGAGTAAATGTTTTACTTATGTAGATAGTGCATGATATTTCATAACATTTTAAAAACTGAATTTTTAGGATCATAAGGATATCAAGTGGAGAAGTTGTCGACGAAAGGACATTGGAAACAAATCGGTAGTTTTAATGCAAAAATCTATTTTTTTTCGCTATTTATTTATTTCTTGCATATATAATTATTTATGCATATTTGCTTGGTAAAATCTTTCACCAAACATAACGCTGTTGATGCGATTATGAAACTCATCTCTCATTTGTAGTGTTTAAGAATTTTGTCATAGTTATTTTGTAGAAAATTTTAGTACCTGTACATATCATAGCTATTTGTTTCATTAATATATATTAGTTGAAAAATTAGCCTATGTAGATACAAGATTATCAGGATCCCAAGTTTTGTCTAAAATTTTTATTATGTTTGGTACAAATATTAAAACACAACTTTGGTAAAATTGCACGAAACAACAATATGGTGTAACATTTTGTATTTGAATTAGAATAAACAGTAACAAATAGTAAAAGAAAAAAAATGACTAGCACATATGTATCAGTAAATTAAAATATTTTCTAAAATCAACGAAATAAAATATCGACATAAATATAAAATAAAAAATTTCGTTCGTGAAAAAAAAAAACTAATTTAACATGGCACATTTTTACTCCCTAATAACAAAAGCCAATTAACATAAAATGAATAAAGAAACTTGGGATTTACGTATGGAAATCAAGCTTGTTAAATCATTATGAAACAGTTCAATATCGGATCTTTCAAGGTTGGAAAAATGTTGTACTCGTATGCAAGAGAAAACAATGGCAGATCAGTTTTGAAGCAATCGCTCCTTTTGCCTTGTAAAACAAAGAATAGAAAAAAATTTGTTAGAGAAAAAACTTTAAAATACAACTTGAAAAATAATCAGGCCAGCATTTGCCGAACCTTAAATATCCAAAAAAAAAAAAAAAGGAAAATACTAGTTCAGTACTATTTGGGAGGAATAGGAGAAATGTGTGGCAGTGCAAAAGACTCATTGGAGATGGTCTAAGTTCTCGTACACGTGAAAAAACACTGGTGATAATTTTCCGAGGATAAAATTACTTGCCAACACTCTACTATCTAGGAGTTGGACTTCTTGAAATAACTTTTCATTTGTACAAGGACTCACAGAGGTTGTAATGAGTTTTTTTTTTTTTTTTTTTTTGCAGTACCGCTTTTTTTTCTGTTCAACTACATTGGTGGACAAAATTAAGAGATGGAAGGCATTTTCACACATTTTTCGGAAAATATCACATGAAACCTGGACACTTGGTTGCCATATAACAGCACTATGGCACTGGTGTCGCTGAGATGAGTTTACATATTCTTGTAGGCGTTGATAAGGCAGCAGCAAGTATAAATGTCTGCAGCCAGCTACTCAGCTCATTCCACGCTACAGCACAGTAGCGATTTGTCTTGTGTTTTTTAAATATTCTTGTTGTTTTTTGTTGATTTTTAGGTGAAATGAGTGAATATCATCGTTTAGACGAAAGTATGAGGTGGATAATTGTGGGTAGACTTGAGCCAGAACAGTCTCATGCTCAAGTTGCTGGGGCATTTTGTGTAACTTCAAACGTTGTTTCAAACTTGTGGAGTCAAATTAAAAACAGTGTGGCATTGTCCAGTAGACCCGGACAAGGTCGTCCGAGAGCAACATCGTCCAATAAAGACCAGTATTTGTTACTTACAACCAAGCGCCAGAGGACGTCTACAGCAACATAACTGTCTAAGGACCTCGCTGCTGCCACAGGAACATTAGTTTCAAGGAAGACAGTTTCCAGGAGGCTCGATGAAAGAGGGTTGTATGCCAGGATGCCCGCCATTTGCACCCTACTTACTCCCTCTCACAAAAGAGAGCGTGTACAATGGTGCAGACAGCACCAACACTAGACACAACTCCAATGGGCTAATTTTCTTATCACAGCCGAGTCCAGATTCAGCCTACAACCTGATTCTCAGTGAATATTCATATAGAGGGTATCTGGGCCTCGATACCATCTCAGTAACATCATGGAAAGGGACCATTATGCTGGCGAAGGAGTGATGGTTTGAGCAAGGATCGTGCAAGATACCCGCACACCACTCCATGTGTTTGACACTGGTTTCGTGAATGCCCAGAGGCACAGGCAGGAGATCCTACACCCCTATGTGCGTCTGTTCAGGGGTGTTGTTGACCCTGAATTCGTTCTTATGGACGACATTGCCCGACCACCTAGGGCTGTCCTGGTTGAAGAATATCTGGAAAGCGAAGATAATCACCGACTGGATTTGCCAGTCAAACCTCCTGACCTTAACCCCATTGAACATGCTTGGAATGCTTTTGGGAGGACAATTGCAATACGCCAACCCCCATCTCTTGTTAACAGCATGGATACTCGTTGTGCATGTGGTCTATAAGTCAGAGGTGACCACACAACGTACTAGAGGCGGCCTCACAGCATACAAGCCTCACTTTCATTGCCATCTTTCATCATGTAGTCCACATTGGACTATTGGCAATAACTCTTGGCAATGAATGGCACTTTAGTTTTTGCTTTGCACACGTTATTGTCATACTATGAGTTATATCCATACCAAATTTCATTTATTTTTATGCAGTATTTCTCGAGATATTTGGAAAAATGCCTTCTATATCTTAATTTTGTCCACCAGTGTAAATAAAATTTGCAATTTTCAATATCTTTCCGAACAACCGAGGATTGGCATATTGTCGCCTCAGAGCAACAGTAAGATATCTTACTGTTGCTCTGAGGCGATGATATGCTGACTTGATTGGTTTTGCAGTTATCTTTTGTACATTTAAACTTTTATCTGACAATAGATTTTTTACTATTCAGTTGTCATTGACGAAAGAAGTGATTGCTCGAGAAGCCGCTGGTCTGCCATTTTTAATGCCCTTCATTTGCTTCTTTTTTTACTTATCTTACGCTCAAATTAACCTCTTTTAAATAGAGAATTGTCAGTTAAATTACCTTGTCCAAAAATTGTCTCTGAAAGTGAATTTATTCTGAACTTTATTTCATGTTAAATTTTGTGTAAAATCCAAAGTGTAATAACTGTAGTGTCTATTACAAAGTTAAACTCTTTTTAAAGATCTGCAAAATGTATAATGTATATCATCAGTTGGAATTTGTATTTGTACTGTACAGTTTTTAATAAAATTGTCATTTTGAATTATGATGATTCTTTGCCTGAGTTTAGGTGATATGGTAAATTTATATATTTTCTTTAGCGCAATAAAATGATGCGTTTTGAATTGACTCGTAAACTTTACCTGCAATTTATGACGCTTAAAACCAGCTACATTCTGTTACTAAAATCAGTCATTGCGCTTTTCTTCGTGCTAGAGCTCGTTGGCATCGGCTAGTATTCAGTTAATTTAAGACATGATATGTCAAAAAATTGGACCAAACTGTTGAAACTTCTCTCATACAGACAGTCACATTCAAAAAATAAGATTTGCACTAAAAACGTTTTATCAGTATCAAAACATCTTTATGAATGCTCTGGGGATGGAGTAAAATGTTGCAATGGATAATCTATTTGCTCTTCTGCACCATGAGGAGGCAGAGGTATAAAAGGAGGCCAACCCATCAGTACTGGATCTGGGCAAAAGAAGGATCCAGGTTCCTGATGACAGCCGTAATCATAATAATCATATTCAAAACCATCTTCTGAACCAGTCATAGAAATTTCTGATACAGATGCAGCTAGTGGGGCCGTACTTTCTCGCTGCACATTCTTGTTGACAAGCCGACCACGACGTCTGATGGGTGATGAGGTGTCACAAGGTTCCAGCTTTGGCGGAAGTTTATCCCACTTAAGCTTGGGTTTTGGTGTGTAGGACGAAGGTGAACGGAAAATAAAACTTTTATAAAGATAATCTTCGGGACTTTTGGCGGACGGAGATTTGATTGATAAATCTGATGTGGACGTTAACAAATCGGGACAATCTGTTTCTTGGGCGGGTTCTTTGGTAACTTTCAGCTTACATTGACGATATAAATATACAAATGCCAGGCATATAATCGTGACTCCTAGGACGGAAGCCAGCATGATGATGGTCACGTGGACGGCTGATAATCGAGGAGATAGACTTTCATCCAAGTTTTGACCAATCATAGCAAGACTTGCTCTCGGTATTTCTAAAAAATAAAACAAGAGAAAATTCCGTAAAGAAAAAATATTTTTTTGCTTTAAATTACTAGAATAAAAATACAGCCCAAACACATTGTGACCTAAAAATTACCAAACTTTTTAGTGTTAGAATAAAGTAAGCGTATTGATGGATATGTTTTAAAGCTAATAATTTTTCAAAATAGGATCCACATAACTCAATACAATACTTTGAACGGTCAACCAATTTATCCATAGACTGTTTAAATTCGATTTTATGAATTTTCTTTAGCACCTGTGTGACGACTGCTCGAATGACTGGAACATCATCTCAAAATGCTCCGTACATTGCAGTTTTCAGTTTCGAGAACGGAACGGAAATTAGTCACATGGTGATATATCAGACGAATACGGAGGGTAATCTGGGAACAGAAAGTAGCTGCACTGTGATAGATCAGGCGAACATGGGTCATAAGGTGGGTAATCGAAGACACAAATCTATCTATATTTTCTATTCCCGAAACTGAAGATGTCTATGGATAAATTGGCTTACCGTTCAAAACGTTGCACAGTGTTTCGATTAGTACGAGCTAGGTGGACAAAAGTCATGTTCAAAATTCTTAATTTTGATATTGGGATAATGCAAACAATAAACCAAAACATGATACTTACTTATTTGTTTATGTCTAACTCCCTTCCGTCACGTGAGTAATAAGGTTCAAAAGTACGTATCCGTTCGTAATTGAACAAATCAGTTGAGTTCCAGACATCATTTCATCATACAAAACTAAAGTGTTCCTAATTTCATATGATTTTATTGTTCGAGATGGATATTTTTTGTACTATTAAGTGCTTTTTTAATTAATCTGATAGGTAAACAATATTGAAAAATTTTTTAAAGATGAGCGACGGATTTTTTGCTTGTTTCAAAACTTTCAAGTGATGGTTATGACTTGTACCTAGTGATGTGGATCGGGTAAATACCCAGCGGGTAGGTAAATATTTTTTGGGTATTTACCCGGGTATTTACCCAAGGCCTGGGTAAATACCCCAAAACTGGGTATTTAATAAAAAATGCAAAAAAGCGAATGAGAATTTTTTTTTTAAATCTAAATATGAAATAATTGGTAAAACTGATATATACATATGTATTACACAGTTTATAATAATTTTTATTGGAAGACTTGATGAAATCATGAAAGAAACATATCGTGAACCAAAGAACCTTTCTTTTCAATGTCATAATTGGAGAAGTATAAGCAATTCATAATGAACTTCGGGATTTCAAAATCACAATCTACGTTAGTCATATCCAAAATGAAAAAAAAAGGAAGCATGAGGGATGTTTGGAAGAATAAACTGAGAAGTTTTTAAGAAACTATGGTGTTATTTATTTTATTGGTATTTAAGTGATATCATGGAAAATATAGAAAGTTTTCACATTAATAAACAAAAAAAAAAAAAAGCAAAATTTTCTTTTCTGTTGCCTTGCTCATTTACATTTGCTCCCCTGTAGGGTGGGAAGGTAAATATTTTTTTGGGTATTTATCCGAAGGCAGGGTAAATCCCCTAGTAATTGCGCATTTTGCAAAAAGATTTTAGGTAGTATTAACAGGTGACTTATCTTTTTAAACATAAACCCTAAAATAAAAGATTAAAAATTTTAAATGAATTTTAAATGTTTATGTATATTATGTGTGTGTGTGTGTATATATATGTGTGTGTGATACAGAATACACCTGAACAATTGAACTAAGTTTGGAGGAAATTTCTGCATAAGATATAGGTAAATTGTAATAATAAATTGAGCGACATTTCGTAACATTTTGATGTCATGCAGGGACATATTACTGGGTTATAAAAGACTAGGACCTTAAAAAATAGATGTTTGCTTTTTTTTGTAACCAGTTAAGTTTTTTTCTTTTTGTAGAATGGCTTTTTATATCTGAAATTTGGCTATCAACATTGATTAGGCATATCCAACACATTTAATGTGAATATCATATTAGACTGCAAAGCTGTTTCACACAATAATTCTTTAAATATGTGATCAAAATACAATTTTTGGGCAAAAATTTATTGTTTTGTATATGGTTGGTTGTATATATACATAATGGAATACATACAGAAAAGTATTTTAGATGAATATAAATTTTTGAAATAAATACCCGGGTATTTACCCCGAAAAATAAATACCCGGGTATTTTACTTCACTACTTGTACCCATTTGTACCCGGGCTAAATTTTCTGTATATAGTAGCTACAGCTTTCCCATTAATAATAAGACGCATTATAGTCCGCACACTCGAGTACAACATATTTTTGTTACCCAAAGCTTTGGATGCTTTAATAATTCTTCAAAGAAATCCCTACTCGAAAGAAAGTATTCTAGAGAAAAAAAAGTTGTACTAGAGTGTGCTGACTATAATACGCCTTATTAATAACGGGAAAAGTGCAGCTATTACATACAGAAAATTTGGCCCGGGTACAATCGGCTAAAATTAGTGATGTGCCGGATCGTTAAAAAAGTAGATATACGGATCCGGATCATTAGTGTCAAGATCCGCGGATACGGATACGGATCTAAATTTTATTTTTACTCAATTCGACTATCCAAGTGTAAAATTTGTTACGGAAGGTATTCCCGTCAGAATAATGGCAGTTTCTTCAAAAAATGTCAACTGCGGCAAAAAATATAATCAAGACTATGATTTACTCTTTAAAGAAATTTCTGGAATTAAAGAAAAACCGTCGAAATACAGAGCCGGGAACACCTTTACAAACAGTAAATAGAGAATTTAGTCTCGCTTTTTTTAAAGGATGCCGAGAAAAAAGAATGAAGAATAACAGAAACACCAAATCAATAACAAAAACTAATATTAAATTAAAAAACAAAACATGTCTCAGAGAGCCGGCCTCATATTAAGATGAATTTCGCGGGCAAGAACACACATTTGTTAACAAATATGAACTGACAGCAGGTAAAAGTTTTAAATCATTGAGCTTTTTTTCCTTATCTTCCGACTATGAAATCTCTACCAATCACGCGTAAAGGCTTAAAATTGCATTTAAAATTTACGTAACAAGATTATAGCTCCTTCTGTATATAAGTTGGAAGTTTCAAATAAATATCAAACGCAGAAAACTTCGTTCTTTCAATTAGGGCCAACATTTTCAACGTACGAATTAATTTTTACTACCATAATTGTGAAAAACGTTAAATCGGTTTTAAATTAATATCTCCGGTAATTAAAGTTCTACAAAAACGAGGCCATGCTAAGAACACTTTCGATCAAGTCACCTTTTGAACGAAAAATTAACTATCAAAATCGGTTCATCTGTTTAGGAGATGACCATTGTTTCTGGGAGGATGTACACCCCGGAGACACGTATGCCTAAGAAAATCTTGGACTTGGCTGAGGTTGGAAAAGTTTTGTTAGTGGAAACTTTAAAAAATTATGAGAATATTTGTTTTAAACGAGCTGATGTGTGCATCACATGACTTCCTTCCACTCCAATTTAATGTAATTTCCACATTACTGGCAATTTTAGTATGATTCAATTGTTTACTCTCTAAATATCACCAACAATGGTCAAATCGAAACCAAATGTTTAAAAAAAAATTCGCCAAATTTGTCGCCAAGTTGGCGACCAAAATACTATTGATATATCGCCAAGTGTCTGACAAATTATATCACTACTTGAGTTTGCATCGGAATTAACAATGATTACCCCCACCCCCAAAAAAAGGGGCGAAAGACCCTCTTAGAAACATCCAAATGAAACCAAAAGAGAAGGTGCATAACTAGACCCCACTAAGAGTATACGTACAAAATTTTAACTTTCTAGGACACACCGTTTTTGAGTTATGCGAGATACATACGCACATACGGACGTCACGAGAAAATTTGTTGTAATTAACTCGTGGGTCGTCAAAATGGATATTTCAGGTGTCTGTACGTTTCTAGGCATATATCCACGTGTGGTCGGGTCGGAAAAAAAATCAACATTCATTCGTGGGTAAGAAAAATGAAAAGTAAGGCCGATTTTTGAGGGAAAATTTTTCCTCGAATACAATACTTCCTTTTTTTGTAAAAGGAAGTAAAAATCACACCTGCACGGCTGCGACAAATTGTATATCTGAACGATCGTTTCCATTCTAGGAAAAGTTTTTAAAAACTCAGACAGCCCAGCCAAAGGAATGATTTGTTAATCCACCAATTTTGCATACGACGTCAGACGTCATTAACACGCTGAGTGTGGACAACGTAATCCAGAATTAAGCTCACACTCAAACTTTGCTAAAACGTTTCATAGCATTAACTAATACAGTCAACCCTCGTTTATCGCGGTTAATTCGTTCCAGACTTGACCGCGATAACTGAATTTCCGTGAAGTAGAATTCTGTATTTATAAACCGAATATTTTCCTTATTAGAGCACATAAAACTTACTTACGACTATTTAAATAGGTTTTTAAGGTAGAGCACCCTAGACAGAACAGCACCCTTAGCCACCATTAAATTTGTAGTATTCAATATATTGCACAAAATAACACACTAAACTAAAAAGATATCACGTTGTTAATTATTGAGAAATAAACTATACACACACTTGTAGTTCTTACACACTACTACTAATCTATGAAAAAAGCTCAACCTGTTTGATGATGAATTAATTGTCAGTTAGTGATCGTATATACCCCCGTTTTTCCTCAACATTCATCCTCATTAAAGGGATTACGTATACAACTTTAAAAGCTAGTACATTGTTGAACACCATCTGCACTCTACAGATGTATTTATCTCTTAGTAATAATACAGTAATTCATACTTTTCAGTTAGTGCTTAACGGTTAAAATCAGATAGCGATTCCCTTCATTTTCTTCGGAGATTTTATACCTCCACTCCCTCAACTAGTACAACTACAGCCTCTCAAAAGAGCTCACCTTACTTAAAAGACATACAATATATGTAGTTGTCATAGAAACTATATCTTTCCATGTAAAGGTATTGAGTCAATTCATAGAAAGATATCCGGGAAAAGTTGAATATTCTTAAAATGCAACCATATAGACATAAGCTTTTTTAAAATCATTAATGGTATTATTTTCATCAGCAGAGAGATGGAAGTGTAAAGATTCTATGTTGACAATATCACGTAAACGTGATTTCAATTCAATTAAATAGTGGTGTCTGTATTCAAGAAATGCATTAAGTGGAACATTAAACCTATAGGAGATTTTTCTTTAAAAATACTCAAGTTCAAAAGCAAGCTTATTATATGCTTTCAAAAAATTAATACGAAAATTAGGCCCAAACTAAAAAGTTCAATGAGTTTTTTGTTTTGTAAAAAATTTTAATCACCGATCAGAATATGACCAAGATCAGAACTGTAGAAGGTGGAACTAGAGAAATTAGCACAGTTGCAATCAAAGTCTAAATAATTATTAAAGTTTTTAGCTACTTCTTGATAGTTACAAAACAAACATATAAAACAAAAAACTCATTAAACTTTTTAGTATGTCTTTACAGTTGTTGATAAAGCCAGTTCTAATTATTCTATCTGCTGCAAAAAATTATATGCTAATATTTTGAAAAATGAACTGGAAAAAACCACCACTTATAAATCCTCCAAACTTAATGAATTTTCTATCATCAAAAAATTCGTTGCTGCTTACAAATTTTTTAAATTGCCACGCCCTGATTCTGTTAACTTACCTTACTTATATGCAATTCCAAAATTTCATAAAACACCTGTTGGGTTTCGTTTTATATGTTCTGCTATCAACACCATTGGAAAAAATCCGAGAGTAAAACTTGAACAATTTCTCAAAAAAATTCTGGAACAACTTAAACTTCAACAAAAGAATTGGTTTTGGATTGTTAATAACAGTGTAGAAGTGATCAATGTACTGAATATGCTTGAAATAAATTACTTGGAAACCTTTGATTTTGAAAACCTTTTCACCAATATCCCACCCAATGAACTTTTTTTCCTCTGTTTCAGAGCACTTTAATTCGGTTAAGGACTCCCTTGATTTTAATCATTCTTTCTTATTATGAGAGGAAATTTTCAATTGAAAATCCTTCTCTGCACCTCTTTGTTGTAGATACATCGATGACCTGCTGTGTATAAATTTTCCGATTTTTTCTGAACTTAGCAAAACTATATATCATCATTCATTAACGCTCAAAAAGAATAGTTTTACTCAAAATAACTTAAATTTCCTGGATATTAACATACAAATTGATTCAAATTGTTACACTACAATCTATGATAAAAGGCGCGAATTTAATTTCACAGTTAACAGCTTACAAGATTTTTCATCCTGCTGAAGTAAAAAGGTTTTTATTGGCATCATTGTTTCACAAGCTATCAGAATAAAAAGAATTTGCAATACCATTTCCGCTTTTAACCAAGAAATTTCTGTACTCAAAAATATACTTTTTAATAATAAACTTCCCTAAAAATCTGGTTGAAAACATTTGCTTCAGTATAGCCTTCGATGAACATTTCGCTTCTATTGAAACCGTTAAACTGTGTAAATGTGTGATACAACCGTGACAAACCATTTTTTTGGATCGCTGGTGTGGATGGTTTTTGCACGTTGGAAACGGACGACTGGCGTGTTTTTGGATTATTCTCTTCGGACATGGACTTATTTTTTTAGATTTTACGTTGATAACTGGAATGAATTTTGTCAAGTTGAATATCGGATTGGCTTTGATATAAATGGATCTCAAGGTAAGATAATTTTAGTTATTGGCAGGTAGTGTCCCGTGGATGGCTAATTATTCGGAACTTGTTTTCGTAAATAATCGAGACGAAACCCCCTGCTTTTATTTTTAGGTTTAAGCTCTTGTTTATTGTTTATAGTTTAACATGTGGTGCGTTTTGCCCTATGTTATTCCATATTGCATATACTGGAGCTTAGACACTCTCTTTTAGTTCATAGTTAAATTTTTTGGTCTTTTGACCATATTTATTGAATCCTCCACGACTGATGAGCTCTGGATTCATAGTTTCCTATTAAATAGCTGCTTGCAATTTTCCCTTTTCTCATCCTTATTTTTTCTATACCTGTAAATTGTTTAATATTTGGTATTTGGCTTGCATATTTTTTATATTTACTTGGCTTTTTAGTTTTGCTTCGTTGCGCATCTATGGGCTTTTCAATATTTTTCACTTTTATTATAATTATATATATATATATATATATATATATATATATATATATATATATATATATATATATATATATATATATATATGTGTGTGTGTGTGTGTGTGTGTGTCTTTGTCTGTTATTTATACAAATCCACAGTTTAAATGAGATTTTCGCCAAATTTAGGCAGAGGTTCTTTGATGCTCCAGAATTGACATATAAGTTTTCCCCCTGGTTTCACCCCCCCCCCCCGGAGGTTTTGACTGGGAAATCAGTGTGAAACAATGTTTACGCCAATTTATTACAATTGCAAAATTTTTGAAATAAAAAAAAACCTTTTTTTTCTTTCATTTAAACTTTATTGTTGAACATTCGTCACTTGACGCAACTTTCATTTTCGAAGTAAACCGTGCAACGCAGCAAGTAAATAAATAAAAATCGCTGGATCAAAAATGTCAAAAAAGAACTAAAGAAAGAAAATAAAAAAAGAATATAAATGGGTTGTAAGCAACTTTTTTTCTGACCAAGAACTCATGTACTGAACTGTGAAGTTTCTATAAAATTAATGCTTCTTTATTTGCTTACGCTGGAAGTGGTGGGGCAAAACTATTTAGAGCACAGGGGCACATAGTACCTGAAATACGGGCATGTATACAGGGTGTCCCAGAGTGCCTTGTGCAAATTTGGATGAGAGGTAGAGAACATAGTGGCAAGCAAGAATTATATCAGAAGAAATAAACGCAGTGTTTACGAACTACATGCACACGAAGCCAGAAACAAATGGATGTGAAACAGGTTACAATTTGATTGCACAAAGACGATTTCACACAACGTTTCAAATTTTTAAGCAAGGCTTAAAGTAGTTGTTAAAATTTGCGGCCTGCAGCTATATTACATACTCATCATATATAATCATATCGGCTGCTGTGTTGTCTCAACGATAACGTAGCAGCCATCGCAATGCCAAGATATTCACACAAGCTTCCATTGATTGCTGAGTTGACGCTGCGACACGTATATGATAGCTACAGGTCGAGGTCGCAAATTTTAACAACGGCTTTAAACCTTCCTTGAAAACTAAAATGATGTGTGAAATCGTCTACTTCTGGTTTCGTGTGCATGTGAAGCTCGTTTACACTGCGTTTCCGGAAATTCACACACTACGAATTTACAGGTACTCGCTTCGACGCGAGTTCTGGAGGGTTAAAAAGAAGTGTTGAAGAATTCTTACCTGTCCGTGTAAATAAGCACGTGATTTCCACCTCTCGAAGGGTTGTGTTTGAGGCATGAATTTCCAATCGAATAACCCCTGTTAACGAATGTACGGGTTGATGATTGGAGGAGGGATCTAACATGGCAAGAACAGGCCCCAATGATGATTTACCATCTCGGACAGTAAGCCAATAGTTTTCTGTAGAAGGGAAGACTAGTTTCTGGACTTCAACAAGAACTTGACCCAACGGCCAAGCTTGAGCGATGAGATTTATCTCAGTGTCACAAGAAGAAAACAATATCTTGATGAGCATTTTATCTGTTATATTTTTTTCACATGAACAGGAGCATTTCCAAATTGCAGGTTCCTCCGTAGTGGTTTGCACGGCAGCTAAAATTAAAATGAAAAGTTATTTGCACATGAGCCAAAGAAGTATTGAGTTTTAGATATGATGGATAACAGAATGTTCATTTACGAGTTCAGGTTTGTAATTTAATAATTAAGGTGAAGTATTTGTGGTGATAAAGAGAACGGCTTTTTTTTAATGCTATAAAAGCAGTATTTGATGAGTCTTTTAAAATTTACCAGAGTTCAAAAATGTAAATGGATCATTCGCGTCGGGACCGTCCTGAGACATAATCGCGTCTCGGGGGGAGAACTGTTAAGCACCCCCCGCCCCCAAAAAAAGTTTATAACTTCAATACGCAGAAGAGAAACATTTTCGATTTTCGCTATAACAATATTTTACACTCATATACAAGGTGTGTTAGAAAATCAATGAAACTGACAGCAACACGAGCGATCTGGTAACGCCGACTTGTTCTGTTTATCTAGACTGGTATGTTTATCCCTTCTAGGTACGCAGCAGGGTGGATCGATATTTTCCCCTCAGAACGCTTTAGTGAGGAAAAGTTGCCAATTCTAATAAGAAAAATAACTGCACAAAAAAAAATTAAATCGGTTTACTCCGTCCGTTCGCACATTGCACTAAAATTCTACAAAAAAATCACGCATCTTTTGTAATTTTTTCTATTAGTAATTTTTCAGAAAATAAGCTCCATTACATTTTTATGCCTTTTTTAAGGTTTAAGTTACCCAAATAAACTAAATTATGATCAATAACTTTTATTTTCTCTTTTCGCGTATCATTTTAGAAAAACATAAATTATGTTAACTTTTGCTGTTTTCACTGTCAACCTCTTCGCTCGTTTTGAGAGAACAGAAGAACCCATAAGTCACCACGAAGTGGTGGTTGCATCTTGTGTTTCCCCCACACTCTACCCAACCCACCATCTTATTGTTGGGTGATTTATTTCCATTATATCTAAAACTATTTACAAAACATTTCCATACAATAGGATTCTTTAGCTTACTATGTTAAACGGGAAAGCAAGCGGTTTTTAGCCAACACTGAGTAGCAAACACGCTCCTAAACTAATAGGAGTGTTTGAAAACTCAAGAACACGAACACAGTTTTATTCAGGACGAAATATTTTGCAAAGAACCAGCTGGTGACACTAACTCAATGTTGATAAAAATTGCAGATACGACTTCTGTGCTTAGCCTGGCAGAACACGCATTTGCCTAACACCACCTGGAGTTTTATCAATGAGCCGATGCACTCCAGCAGGTTCTGACCGATAGGGGGGGGGGGGATTTAAGCACATGCTTTACCATATCAACGGGTCATATTTCCATACAATTATCAGCTAGTCAACTCATTTCGCCTCACTTTACCTACAGGGTATCTGAAAAGTCTTTGACACTTTTTTAAAAATCCATAGAAAGGGAACAAATTGCCGTATGAATATGCGGTTTGCGCCATAATATTTCACAGGTTTAAGAATTTTTTATGACATTGTAAAAAATGAAAAAGAAAAACAAGAAAAAAAAAAGGTGTAAGTACAATTATAAGTAATCGCTGTAGTGCCATTCCACGGAAAACGTTCTTTTTGTCCTGCACGTAACGCCTAATATATTTCATAAAAAATAATACTTTAAAGTGATAGTGAAAAAAAATTTTTTTTTGCTTAACAAATTACAAATTTATGTGTGATTTCTTAAGCAAAAAATTTCGTCAATACCCTTTAAAATTTTTACTTTTCAATTAAATATATGAACCGTCATGTGAGCTGATAATCATTTTATTAAACAGAAAGCAATACATTTTATTACAAGACCTGAATGTGTGCACCGTAGGTTCCTCGAACCAAATCTAAACGGTACTCAAGTTCATCCTATGTCCCCAAACGGTACTCGCATTAAACTCTTGTAATTTAGGTATTGCTTTCTGTTTAATAAACTAATTAAACTCCTCACATGACGTTTGTTTTTCTTACCGTGAAGATACAGCGATTGCCTATAATTACTTTTTTTTTTCAATGGTGTCATAAAACGTTTTTGGACTTGTGAAGTATTATGGCGCAAATCACATATTCATGAGACTATTCGTTGTTTTTCTACGATTTTTTAAAATGTCTTTTCAGACACCCTGTATTTTTAGATTTTCCGAGCAGTGCATATAAGCACCATAAAAAGTTTATTGAAACCAAGTCAAAATGCAAAAGATTTGTAAATAGTATCGTACCTGGACACGGTTTTTCGTTACACTTCTGCGATTGGACAGCTCTTCCAGTACATTTTGAACCATTGTGTGAGGTGATGCACAACCTGAAACGATTCTGAGTTCCGGAACCACACGTTGAAGAGCATTCACTCCAAGCGCCCCATTCACTCCATTTCTCGAAGACACTATCTGAAATATGTTCATAGCATTTATATCAAGAAATAAGAATCTAAACACATTTTTTTTATTAAAGTGAAAATTTTTTTAATTGAAAGTATGAAGTTGTGATTTAACTTTTTTTTTTTTACATTTGCCACTCACGTGCACTTCAGCCCCTTGCCCATAGCATATATTTGAGAAAAATGTGCCAAAAATGGAAAAGAAAAAGATCTTTAACGTTGTTCATTTGCGCCAAAATGTTAGAAATAAATTATTTTATCGTAGAACCTGCGAAAGAATAGAGTTTCAAGATATGTCTTTTTTGATCAAAACGTTGAGACATGAGACTTATGAATTATCCTTGGAAAATATGGAGCAATAAAATCTTTTGATTTCATTGTTTATTTGTAGGTACCCACCTCTTTAATCGGCTTTTGGCTTCATATGTTGCCTTTCAATGCCTTGTTGTGCACATCTATTAGTCTCTTTCGTAACGGTGTGAGTCTAATTTTCATCAAAGAATTATTCAAAATATTGCTTTTCTAGAGTAAATTTCCAAGATTCATATGTTGCATCCACTTGTGTTTGTTAGAATGAGTAACGGTAAAAATATCGAAGAGTGAAACAGAATATGAATAAAGTTGAACACAATTCTGGGTCTTTAATTAATTATACAGATTTCGCTTTCTTATTTCTTTGAATTTTTAAAGTTTATTCTTAACTACAACAGAATAACTCATAAAAAAATAAGGATATCGTAATAATCTAACCAAGGTTTGAAATGAAACATGAAAGCAGAGTCTAAAAACTATTTTCACATGGAATCGGAAAAAACTGCAATTCATGTGTGAATTAGCTGGCAGAGTTGCTCAATTAGCAGCCTTCGGTTTCGGTTGCTCGTGCGAGACTACATGAGGTGGGTTGGTATACACTAGAGGTGGGCAATGTCGTTCTTTTTAATAATCCGTTCATCAGAGGATCGTTCATTCTTTTGATCCGTTCATTTAACTCGTTCATTTGAGCGACTTTGTTCATTTAAAAAAGTTGCAGGGGATCTCTCTGCACGACATACTCACGTACATTCAATATGTTTCATTAGATCAGTTCTAGCCTTTGAAGGAAAGATAACTAAATTTATCTAAAAGTAAGAAAATATGCTTATGAAAAATGAATCGAAAAACTTTATTCAGGTTTAGATGCATTCAGCAATTATAGTTCATTTTGTAAGATATTTCTCAGTTGCCGAATAGTAAGATATATTTGCTATTCCAAAAATCGCAGGTTCCATTTCAGCATGTCAAAAGTTTAAGTTATTTAATTTTTCCAGCTACAGTACTAAAGTGGGCCGAAAAAAATTGAAATTCTGCAGAGTTTTTAGACTTAGTGCGGAAAAATTTGTGACCCCCAACACTAATTGCTGGGCGAAATTTCGTGACTCTGAGTTAATGTCTTCTGCTCTGGCAATAAGAGACTCTAATTTTTGAGATTTTTAGAAAAACAAAATAAAGAGAAAATTTACAAAATATTTTAAATTCCGCTGAACTTTAATCCTTAATGCGGTAATTTTTTAACTTTCTAACACAAACTACTGCGTAAAATTTCAAGTCTGTGAGTTATTTTTTCTGCTCTGGCAAAAAGTCTGAATTTTGAGAATTTTATATAAAATTCCTTAAATACGAGTGACACATTACAAAGTAGCTACATACCTAAGCTACAATACTTAGAATTTTTGATCACATTAACGGCAAAAGACTACCCCTTGAACCAGGTGTTTTCTTTCAGGGTTAGGGTGAAGGGCGCAATGTTCCACTTTACTTTAAAAAAAACTAACGTTTTTACATATAAGTGGACTTGGTTATGTAGTTTTTAATAAAATTTCACCACTAAATTTATCATTCTTGTATATCAAACTAAAATGCTTAGCGTAAATTACTCACGCTGTTATTTTGCTGTCGATCACCGGTTAAAACGGAAAATATTAAAATAAAATAAAACGTTAAAAAACTGAAACCCGACTACGGCAAAAAGCACTAAAATGTAAAAAACAAGGTAGGTGCTGTTTGATCTCATCGTCCTATTGTCGTGCGTTGATAAGAAAAACTAGATGAAAACGCACGACAACGGCATTTGAATTGAATTACTATGTTATTAATGTGAAAGTGACAGAGGATTTCAATAGAATTAATTAAATAGGAATATCTAACCTATCAAATTACTTGTTTTACTCAATAGGACGATGAGATCAAACAGCACCTACCTTGTTTTTTACATTTTAGTGCTTTTTGCCGTAGTCGGGTTTCATTTTTTTAACCTTTTATTTTATATTTCATCATTTAGCGTTTTTGAAACAACCCTCAAAGTCTCTTCCTCCTCGTATTAACTTTGGCATCATTTTCGACTCGATCACGCGGCGAATTTCTTAACAGATTGGTGAGTCGGATGAAATTTCGTCCACGTGATTGGTCGAAAACGACAAAGGGAGATAGATGTTCGACTGTTTACGAGAATCACCCTGGTTTCCTAGTTAGCCTAGCACAAATTTTTCGACCTGTCAAGCATAATTATTTTCATGAAAGAAATTCGACTAACTTACCAGTTTCTGTTAAAGTTGGCAGACAATGAGTCTTCAAATCAAATACTGCTCCGTTGCGAGCAGTACTGACAAAACTGAAGCAATATTCTTGATAATCATCTTGAAAGATGTCACAGGAAAGCTTAGTGGAATGTTTTCCAGTAATGATTCGGCTTTCTCGAATATACTTGAGACTTCCTTTTGGGGCTTTTCCGTAAACTCGAATTCTGTCTTGATCCAAAATGCAACGAGGATATCGATAAATAACCGATAGACTTCCATCACAAGGTTGCACGGAACTTTTGGCTACGCTGACTGAATATCGGCGACTCCAAATCACTTGAATAGGATCGCTAACAGCAACTATTGGAGCATTCGGTAGGCTTGTTCGAACTCTTACCTTAAATAGAAATACCATTTATTAATTCAGGTAAAGTAATTTCAAATGAAATTTAGCTTAAAAATTACTCTTAACTAGAAGATAGGCTCAGTTTCTGTTTGGAATAACGTCATAAACTGGAGCAGTTTCAGAAAAGCTGCTTCATCTTTTGTTCAATTAAAACATTAAAAACGAAAGCTTCAAAC
The DNA here is from genome assembly GCF_026930045.1 of Uloborus diversus. Lineage (NCBI taxonomy): Eukaryota > Metazoa > Arthropoda > Arachnida > Araneae > Uloboridae > Uloborus > Uloborus diversus. The sequence continues at coordinate 18,867,661 of NC_072733.1, read as the reverse complement.
AAATTCTTAACTTTCAATAATATCTGGCATCTGGGTTTTAGCGCACTTCAATCCTATTAGTATTAATAGAGTTTTTAAAAAACAAAATGAAGCATAAGTGATATCAGTATCGAACAATCCTGCAAGGCTCAGTTTTTGTTTATTGAGAAAAATATTCCAGAACCGCCACTAAGCATAGTGTATATTAATCTAGTCAGGGAAAGAAAAAACTTACCTTCATAGCCTCGGAAATTTTTGTAGTTGACTTATGACAAAATTCAGAAAAAATTAGACAGATTTTGGTTTTCCCAAAATAGTTCTCTCCCCTCCCCTCCCTCTCATCCAAAAAAGTTATCTTTCAAATAAAAATATTTGCATTAAAATATTATGCTCCGTGCCAAAGATAAAGCTCTTTAAAAAATTTGTCAAAAATCACAATTTACGAATGTCGATCAAATTGCCATCATTGGTGGGTTGCATCTTGGGAGGAGAATTTTTTCGAGAAAAACAAAAATATGAGTGCAACTTACTTCTTTCTAGAATTTTCACATGGTTTAGATTCAAAAATATTTGAGACTATGAAGGTAGGCCCCCTGCCTGGATTAACATGGACTAAACCATAAAATGATTTTTTAATAGAAATTATAAATACTCTTGAAAAATCATACTTACTGTGTAGTTTCCTTCCCTGTCAAAGTATTCACAATCAAGAACGATATCAAACGTAGCATTCCACATCCAGCTGGTGAGTTCCTTGCTAGTTAAAACAGTTGGCTGTTGCCATGTAACCGGAGAAGATCCTTCAAAAATGAGATCAATGAATGCAGTGTAACCTCCACGAGGCTTGCACTGTACGGAATTGACAGACAAAATGACGGACACATTTGAGCTGTACGTTTCCACTACATGAGGGACATGAATGGTTACTTCTGGCCATCGAACATCCATGTTTTTTGTTCTCGCGACGACTTTATCCTACAAAAACAAGAAGAAAAAAAAGGTTCAATTATGTCATTAAAAAAAAATGATTTCTTAAAATGTTTGGTGATTGTAAAGCCTTTCAAATAGATTTTAATGATGACTTCAGATCGGAAGGCAAGCTACAGCGACGACAATCCCGTCAGTCAGATCTTGCGTATGCGTAGTGTGTTGTAGGAAGAAATGATTTAAGCACAGTGCAACCTGGGCCCACACAATTTTACTACTGTTTCTTCGGGTCTGAAGACAACTTAATTAGCGACGGTTTTCTAGCAGAAATGAAGATTTAACATCTACCACAGACGGATTTCAGTTGGTATTGTTGTAGTTGTGTCATATAATCAATACGATAAAAGGGTGTTTGTTATTGAATCTAGAGTAGGAATTCCTTATTAACATATAAGATAATATAAGAAAGAATTATAGGCCAAAGAGAGGAAATAACACCCAGGGATCCAGTGGGAATTGAGCCCACGGCCTCCAACATTCGAAACGAAGCTTCTTCCTCAGAGTCATGGAGGCTCCACGTATAGACATTATATTACAACTTTACGACGCAAACAGCAAAGATTCTCTAGCAAAATCTGATATTTTATAACGTACTGAAAAGGGTTTTTGGGTTGGCATTAGTAAAAATGCGTTTAAAGAACAATCGACAACAATTTTATTACGGAAATTTCGTAATTAAAATTATCTTAGTTTGAAACGCTATTATATTTTTTTCTTTTCTTTTCTTTTTTGCTTATTTTAACATTTTGTTTCATAATGCATAAGAACTGACAGCTCTAATTAAATATTATAGTTCTATTATATACTAGCTGCGTTGATTGACGTTGCACTGTCTAACTCGAAAATAAAAGTCATGTAAGGTGACGCAATTTCAACTATCAGAACAAACTTTAAACAAAAATCGTGCAAAATTTCCCGTCAACGTAAAGGAAAAAGCATTTTTATGACTCAAAAATAACTTTAAACCCTCTTTGTTATTATTTTTTTTAATTTTTAAAATTTAGTTATTAATAGCTATGAACATATTTATTCATCATTTTTCTGGTGAAACAATCGAGATATTTTCGTATGTTCCTATACAGATTTCATTCTTTGTATAACTTGAAAGAAAGAAAGAAAGAAAAATAACACGGTGGGTGAAAGTGGGACACGTTGAATAAAGTTTATCTATTTTTTTCACGTGCACACAAAGCCAATGTAAAGCATGAAACATTTTATGTTAAAATGTTTGAAGTATAAAAAGTTTCATATTTTCTAATGAAAACTATTTTGCATTAGTAAACCAAAAATAGAAATAAAACTAATTATTGCATCAATAATACAAAGAATACTTATTTTAAAAACATTTTGTGAAATAACTCGATGTGCCCTTTGGAAGCCCTTCCAGAAAGGGCAGATCAAAACAATGCAAAATATACAAGTACAGAGACATGGATGAAGACTAAAATAATTTTCATACCTCTGTCGACTTTTTTTAAGCAGCCGCAGCAATAGGCAATAACATTTATCATGTCTAAGTGGAGAACTAAAAGGCCTCCGAAAGTGACCAGTAATAATAAAAAACAAATAACAATCTATAGATTAAAATAAAAATAAATTAATGAACTTCTGAAAGTAATAAATACTTCAGTAGTTGTAAAATAACTAAGTATTAAGAACCGATTTTAATAAATATTTGAACTATAAAGGTTTAAAAGGAGGCACATGTGAACATTGCATGTTTTACTAGGATAACGTCAAGCAAAAAAAATCTTTAAAATTCTTTATTAATAGCAGTACCAGCCCTACTATTTAAACAAACTTTCAGAGCAAGGAGTCAGTTTATGTTCCTGTGGTGACAGCTTCTCTGTTTCAGCAGATGCTGATGTACTTTTATCACTGTCTTTTTCGTGTAAAAACATATTTTAAACTAACTAATAAGCTAAATTTAATTATTGCAAACCATTATATGCACATTCACGTAAATTAATGCCAGTGTTTACATATTGTAATTAAATTAAAAATTCTTTACTTTTGAAAATTAGTTCTAAGGTAGATACCGCGGGGTACTTGTGAACGCAACAGGCACATGTCAACAGTTCCCCTATCCTCTCCGCAAGTTGTATTAGTGTAAGCTTATTATAAGTGTTAAAAGAGATGTAGAGATTTATTATTATTATAATGCTACATTCAGTTTGTAAATTTATTGTTAATTATTATTACATAATTGCTAATTATATATTTTATTAATTTTATTTTTTTAATTCGTTAATTACTAAGTAGTTGGCTAAAAATTTAGTGGTATATAATAGTTACAGGGAAAATAATAACAAAATATTTTTCTTTAACTAAAAACTGAAGTTTAGAAAAATTTTAAAATTCATCATCATATTCTGTATAAAGCTTAAACGCACTATATAACAAGAATATACTTTACATAAAAAATATTCTTTTTTATTGTTTAGTCTTATAAGATTTTTTCTTGTCGATCCATTGTTTAGAACATGCTATGAAACTTTAAAATTTGAGTGAACAGAGTTCTATAATTCAGAAAAAATATTTTCTTAATGACAGCTACTGTAAAATTCAAACTGACACAGTATAGGTTATAAACTCTTGAATGTAATTAATATATACGTATATGTTTCATCATAACGAGTTTTTCGTTGAAATATGATGCTTGTCCTGCATTTTTCAATCGTGTTCCCATGTGTCCCAAGCTTGTTCACATCTGCCCCCCTTTGGGGCACATGTGATCAATTGAAGACATTGTTTCAAAATTCCATAAAATATAGATTTTTTTTTTTTTAAACTGAAAAAATTCTTTTACCTAAAGTATAGACTATTCAATCATGAGGACCTTTTTCTGTGAAAAATTGAAAATAATTTCTGAGAAATTAAGAAATGAAAAAAAAAAAGTTCACATCTGCCCCCTTTTCCCTTAATATTAGCAAAAGAATAACATGAACGTATGATAAGATCAACATATAAATAGTTTATTATCACTAACACTAGAAAACCGCCCGCCAAATTATGACGGGTGAAAATTGCCTCTGCATTTGAACGAAGCAATTGCCTGTTTGTGACATTTTGATAGTTGAAATTTTAACCCTAACTCTAGTGGATTAACTCTTAACTCCATCAGTAGATAGCTTTCATTGTTGACCACTTTTTCGTTTCTTCATTCCCCTGAAATGACACAGTGTTACCCGTAAAATAGTTAAGTTACCGACCCAGTTCAGCCTCGTCACTATAAAGCCTTTCCCTGCATTTTAAACATTTGATGACGTCAGGAGCGGTACTCGATCATTGGCTATTATATATATATATATATATATATATATATATATATATATATATATATATATATATATATATATATATATATATATATATATATATATATATATATATATATATATATATATATATATGAGGATTATTTTTATTGTTGTTTTAAGAGATGGCCCGTATAACGAAAAGTAAAACTACTATGGGATATATAGGTATGTCAGCAGGTATGTATCATCAAAAACACTTTTATTTCGATTCATAAATAAATTTAAGGAAGCCAATATAAGCTTAAGAAGAAATTAGCTCCGAACCAAAGTAGACAAGTTTTCCCAAATACAGAAGTACTACTGGAACATGCATCTGAACTTGTGGATTGAAAACTGTTTGATTAAAAAAAACAAATAAATAAAAACCTCTAAACATTAAAGTTCACAAACACAGTAAAAAAGCATGTAAAAGAAGCAGTCGAAAACTTTATACAATGAAATGAGTAAAAGTATGACTGGGCCGTGGTAGCCCGATCGGTAGAGTGTCGGATTCGGGGCCGGAGGGTCCTGAGTTCGAACCTCGATGGTCGAAGACCCCCACCGTCGTCATTAAAGGGGACTGGGCGACGTTAAATATGCTCGTGGTCTCAATGTCCTCCAAGTGAAACTATACCTCTGGGGGTGCTAGCACCAGGTAGCTATTAGCTCCTGGACTAGTTCCAAATTCTCATTACCTGTTCGATCCGGTGATGGTGCTGCCATCTATCGGTATAAAAAATAATGGAGGCAAGGCACTTAGTATGCAGTCCTCGACATAAATACAATTGTAGTCAGTTGTGACTCGGAATCGGAAAAGTATGACTACGTTTAAAATCCTGTTTTTTGACATAATTTTCATGATCATTTATACGGAATTTGAGAGCACGTCTAGTCTGTCCTATGTATGGCAATCCACACTGACAAGAAATACTATAAATCTCCCATCTATCAAATTCCTGAACAGGGTGCTTAAGTTTTGGAAATTTAAGTTTATTAATTGGGGAGAGTGTGACAGAACTATTTCAGGATTTCAGCGATCTAATGACTGATTCTTGGAAAAAAGGGTAAAACGGCATAACTAAAATAATTTTCAGGAGTACGTGTTCGATTATTAGTAGTTGAATTAATTAGTTTCCTGTAAATGGTATCTATATGGTGACAATTGAAAAACCCCGATCCAACGCTATGCTTTAAAAAAAGAAAAAGAAAAAAAAACAATTCTGAGGAAAGTGAAACGGAATTAAAAGAAATAGACAAGGCCCGGAAAATAAATTTTTGGAAGAGACTAATTTTTGTTGTGGGGGATGACCACATAATTTATGAGGGAGAAGAGTGACTGCGAAGGATTTGCGGAAAACAGTAGTAGTAATAAAAATATTGTCTCGACGAGTGATAGAAACATCCAAGAAAGAGAGATGATTGCAAGATTCAACTTCCACAGTAAATTGGATATGTAGGTCTATAGAGTTTAAAACGTTTAACAAATGAACTAGGTAACGGAGAGACGAATCCAAAAGAACAGAAATGTCATCCACATACCTAACATAAAATTCAAACTGTACAATGCTAAATAATTTAAGTTCAAAGTAGTGTAGGTATAAATCGCTTAAAATTGGGCTCAAAGGGTTGCCCATCGAGAGACCCTCTGTCATACGGAAAAAAAAATGTTGTTAAAAATGAAAGTATTTTGTTCCAAGCAAGATCGAGTTAAGTTGAAAATTCAGCAATCTCAAAACACGAAAAGTCATGCTCCAACATTCTTCATTTAATAAGGCAGTCTAACTTTTTGTGTACCATCGTTCTTTTATGCACTGGCGGGGTGGCAGACGGTCAAAGAACGCAAGTTTTTCTTAAGATATTCTGCAGATTTTTGTGCAAAATATGCAGATATTTTGAAAGAAAAAGAGCATATAGAGCCTACTCTGCTCAAAATTACACATTTTAGCAAGAAACAAAATGTAATGCGGATACGATTACTTTAATTGCATTGATGTGCTTGCATACATGTATTTTTTTTTACAATTATGTGATTGAATCTATGTATTTATACATATGTGGGCGTGTTTGTTTCTGTTTTGCGGCATGACAGGTATCTGCTCAAAAAGAGGGTGTTTATGGCTCAAACTGTGCCATTGGAATGTTTTGCCAGGGGGTTTTAAAGCTTTGGTGATCTCCTTTTGGAGGTGTTGTTCTTTGGACGATCCGCCTTTGGGCCACCACTGAGTTAGGTATTGATTTTAAAATAAGTTGCAGGAATATTTATCGAAATGGTCGAGGGATGGTCAATACCGTTCATCAAATTAATAACATTCATTCAGTTCATCAATTAATCACGTTCGTTAAATTAATCAATCAATCATGTTCATTCCACCAATCACATTGAAACAGTTTACGTTAGTCAACCATTTAGTCAACCATATATTAACCAAATCAATAAAACATGTTCATTAAATAAATCAATCGAGTTAATTTCTTTCATTTAATTAGTCACGTTTATTCAATTAATCAGTCACGTTCATTGAATCAATCAATTTATTTTTTCAATCAGTCATGTACAAGCTATCACATTCAATCAGTTACGTTCAATTAATCACGTTTGAAGTGCCCTTCTCAGTCAAAATTATTACCACGTAATGATAATTCTCTAGTATTATATTTTCATCCATATTTTTAATGTCTTTTAATTCTTAAATTTAATTATTTTATTTCTATTTAACACAAACTGCCGAATGGCAACACGTAATTAAAAAAAGTGAAAAAGACGCACGAGATCGTGTTCCACGAATTTGGTCTTGAGAAAATAAAAATGACGACTTCTTGAAGTATATGTGATGTAAATAAAGTTTTGTCGATTTTTATAAAATAATGGAGTCAAATTCTTATACAAAATTAGGGTGTTGTTATAAACCTTCACAACACTCTCACGTTCATTGAATCAAACAATCGCAGTCGTTTAATTACTTTTATATAATCGTTCACATTCATTACCCAGTCACATACAATCAATCACGTTACATATGTAAGTATATAGTTTTGAGCAGAATAAGCTCAATGTGCTGTAATTTCGTTGAAAATCAAAATTTTAAAGATATTTTACAGATTTTAGGTAATCAGATTACCTAAAATTTCAAAATATCTAGAAATTTGCAGAATATCATAAAGCTTGGATTATTTGACTGCCTACCACCCCGCCCGGTCCCTGATCCGGGGATAAATGCTTGTCTATGTATCGTCGGCACCATGCTAAACTAACTAATGTGAAAATTTGCACTTTTCAGGAGAGCAGATTTTTTTTTTCCACCTGACGCGTTTAGTTATTTTCAATGCTTTAGTTTTATAGATAACTGTAAGTGTATAACTATCGTTTGAAGTAGCTATAACTAAAAGGTAGCCCTTTTTGAGTACTACGGCAAACCATTGAATTTGAAAAACGTGATTAGCGATTTTTCTCATTCGTTAGTTTAGCATGGAGCTAACGATATGTAATTTTGCTTTATGCAAAAAATTTTAATGCATCTTAAGATCGCTTTTTCTTTTTTTTTTTTTTTTTCTTTTCTTTTTTTCTTTTTTTTTTTTTTTTTTTGTGTATCCAGCTGTTTTTCTAAAAGAAAAGAAGCGACTTTTAAGGTAGAAAGTGAGCTAGAAATATGAAAAAAAAAAGCTAATGTGAATGTTTCGGGCTAATGTACAAAAACAAATCAAGCTTCCAACTTGATTCGCGCGCGCGCGTTCTCTTCTGTTTCTTTCTAACAATTGATCGAAGGAACGAATCACAAAAGGGTAGAAAATTGAATTCCTGATGAGACCTTCGGGAACCTCCCCTACACTTATTAAGCAAACCATATCCCTGAACTTCCGCTCATCTGGAACTGAGGAAAACATACGAGAGATTCGTTTCTTTCTCAATCAACAAAGATCTTTCGTACACGCCTCAAAAGGGTGATATAAGAAAATGACTTTAGGAAAAAATTTTCTTTGGTTGTCTGGAGGTTTCAATAGAGGATATCGGTGTTCTTAAAAATAACTGTCTTTCTCTGTTTTTTCCCCAGAGCCCTATCTATTAGCTCCTGTCCTCGAAAATGATTTAACACAATACAGCCATATCAAATTCTTTTGATTAAGTTGATGAAGAACATAACACTAGAAAGACACTGAACTCCCCCTCTCGGCTTTGAAAAATACCAAGTAAATCAGAAGTCATCATCTTGACGCATCTTAATTAGTTATTTTTCCTCTTAATTAATATGTGCACAAAAATTTCGCTATTGTAAAGGAATAATTACCTCTTTACTAGTAACAAGTCTAAAGGCAAATACGCCAGCTCTTTCGAACACTCGGCAGAGGAAAGCCACTTTGCCGTTGACAAAATTGGGCGGAACATCTCGTTTAGCAAGGAGCTTGTCTTCATCATTTTCTACTTGAACAAGTTGAAGGCGAAGTTCTGGACCAGAGGACGGGATTCGATAACGCACTTCCACGGCTCCGGAAAGTGCAATATGATGTTCTGCAGCCCAGATCCAATAGTCTGCATCCGCTGGAAAGTAATAGAAAGGTAGTCAATTTACATGCGTCAATATGCTTCTGACGATGTATAATACATTACGGTTGTACCAGGCTCGCCCATTAAAAGGAATTAATTCTAATGATGATCCCTGATGCCTAGTGCGGAACCTTCACACTGTGCAACGGAATCACCACGTCTGCAGACCACTGTCGAAATCCAATCCCAGCTGTATAGGGCTCACTTTTGAACCTTAAAAGGCTATATGTCTCGGAGAGGTGGGAGTGAGGTGGGAAAAGTAGGGTAATCCCGTCAAAACAGAATATAATTAAAAATTAAAAACTCGCAATTTTACCGCTGTATGAGGCGTTGAGAACTAAAGTGGATGAAGTCCATGAATGACTTGATCCACTTTAGCTCTGAACATCTCTTATAATAAAAGCCCAAAGTGCTTTGTGCTGAATGAGGTGTTCAGAGCTAAAGAGAATCAAGTCGTTTAAGACTTCGTCTTCACTCTAGCTCTGAATGCCTCAGCCTACATCATTACGATATTTACAAGCTCAAACTAAGGCTTCAAGTATTATAAAACTTACCTCGGGTCAATGATATGAGACCGAGCAGAAAACAGAACCACATTACTCCCCTTAACTTCCACTTTTAGCTTCTGAAAAGAAAAAATAATTTACATTATATTTGAAGCATTTATGTAAGTATTATCGAGTGAAAGTGTCAATAAGAATTATTTCACATTTTAAGCGCAAGCATAAGATTTTAGAGTAAAAGAAATTGATAAGAGTGAATTTGGTATACTTCTAACGTACAACGGTGCACATTCGAGCTAATACACCTACTTCTCAGGTCTTTTTCGTAAATGCTGCTGAATTTATGAATGAGTGTGTTGTGTACATGTTGTAGCTTTTCTCAACGTTAAACCTGATTTTCTGAACAAATTATGTAAAAAATGTAAAAAGAAATTATATTATACTGGAGCTTTCATGTAAAAAAAAAACTTTCGAAAAGGTGCCCAAAATACTTTTCAACTCGAATAAGAATATTTCCATCGATACTCAATTTCTGGATAAAATTTTATGTTGAAGAAGTATTTATCGATCCCCAAATGCTTAATCAATAATCAAACAAAGTTTACCATTAACAAAATCAAGGAACGTTCCCGCGTCCCTTGATTTGAATTTTTATTCACCAAGCAAGGATTAAAACAATTTAAAAGATCTATCCATATATACTAATGAGAAATTGGCGGTGGGGGGAGGTTCTAGCGAAAGTAACTGGGATGAAAGAGGAAAACAGGGAGGATGGAAGTTTGTGAGTTTGACAGATACTTGATGGGCAAACTAGATATCATCATAAGGTTGATGGTTTTGGGATGAAAGCGCTCTTTTTTTGTGCTGGAGATTTTAAACTTTTATTGGCGGGGAACTTTTTACCACAGGGTTGTTTTTGAAGAGATATTTCTAATGAGGATTCAGAGGATTCACTCGGGGGGCGGAGTATGAAAAAAAAATTAACTCTTATTTCTTGAGGGACAGATATGGTTGCTCGCAGCCACATCCTGGCTCACAGCAGGCCTCTAGTGCCAAGGACGTACCTAGACCTAGTGCATTTAGCGCTCTGGTATTTTTTGAGGCACCGTGGGTTTCCTGAAGGACATAGTCTGTTGGGATATAACGATAAGCAAATTGGTTGATTGCAGATTAATCGGCAAAAGATAATTGGTTGATACCAATTAATCAGTTGTCGATTTATTATAATGATAATGATTTAACGTAGGGTTTAAACGCAGTGCTGCGGAGTGGAGAGATCAGTTTTTGACGTCGTACGTGCAATGTGTCGATTTTGATAACATAGTCCGCGCATCGACTTTAAAAAATAATTAAAAGCTCAATTCAAGTATTAGCGACTTCTGGATTTTTGCAAACAACTTTTTCACTCTATTCTAACAGGGAAAAGGGGAAAATTAAATAAAAAGAATGGGACACAGCCCTATTTCGGCTCTTCAGAATTAGTTAAAAATTTATTTCTGTAAGCGGTGATTTATTTTTTTTAAGTTTCGTAAATAAGTTTTCATATTGTTGTTAATAAAGTTATATTCTGTTTCGTTAACTAAACACGAAATTTATTTAGTTAGTAAGCAGTTGTCTACAGACAATTTTAGTTGAGCATCGACTTTTTTAGAAGCCATTTAATGCAGGTATTTAAAAGTACAAGGTGACCTTAAAGCACGATGCTAAACGTAGAGTGTGGGGAAAAGTATTGACACATGAGTTGTGTGCAACATTGTATGTGTAATAGAGGTACAGATTAATGTAAAATAGAAAAATTAAAATTAAGAAAATAACATTGCTACAAGTAAGAGAAAATATTACAACGTTAAATCGCACAAATTTCCAGAGAACTGGAGACGCATGTGTCGGAGTTACAAGAACCCCCCCCCCCCTTTTTTTTTCTTTGGTGAAAAAAATGGTGAACTTATGGATAAAAAGACACACGACAAAATTCTCTGAAAAATTGTGCAGTTTATTGTTGCAGTATATATATATTTTTAAAACTTTTGTGCACATATGTATTTCTTTATTTCTTACTGCCTAAAGTGTTCATAAAATTAGAGAAAAAAATCAAAGATACTTAATAATAATAAAATTTTTATTTTATGAAAAAGGCATTGATTTAAAAAAAAATCATAACATGAATGTTGTAATTGTTCGCAAAAACAATTAATAGTCACTGAAAGAAAAGAGGAAATGAGTTAGAATCTGAGTATCCCCTCACACCATTTGAGGGGAGAGGTGGAACTGACTGACATACATAAATATAACCACCTCAATCTCCTTCTTAAAAAAAAAAAGCATTAATTAAATTAGTATGTTTAAAAATGAATGAATTAACCTTTTTTAATTTTATCTTTTTGTTATTATATTATTATTAATTGGTGATGACATGTTACCTTTTATTGAAAAGAAAATTACATTTTTTTTTTATTGTTTATGAACTCATTCAGCAATTTTGAGATCTGAGCATACTTAAAAGTGATTTTAATTTACAAAACGAAAAATGGCCGGTTATAAATATTCTGCAAAGTGGTCGATTATGACCGATTAATCGGTGCATCCCTAGTTTTTAGTTTCAAGAGGAAAAATTCGATGCTTCATGAATTTAATTCAAGTTTCTTACATGAAAGAAATATTAGTTGAGCTAAAATAAATACGTAATTCCATACAACGTAAAATTAAAATCTTAATACATAACATTATGACTCTTATATGACTGACATTTGTAATGATTAAGGTTTTACGAAAGGATTTATGATCAGTTATTAAGCTAAATAGCGGAGTGATAAAATATCAGTGAAAGCAGTGTGATTCTACTTAAAACAGAAAAGAATGTTCTATAATTTTAGTGCAGATTTTTTGTTCAGGTTGCAGTTAACGTAAAAAAAAACTCAAAATTCATTGTTATTTATGTTGTTATTTTATGAGGAGGGAACTGTTAAACATAAAAAAACTCAAAATTCATTGTTATTTATGTTATTTTATGAGGAGGGAACTGTCAAACGTAAAAAAACTCAAAATTCATTGTTATTTATGTTGTTATTTTATGAGGAGGGAACTGTCAAACGTAAAATAAAAATTCAAAATTCATTGTTATTTATGTTGTTATTTTATGAAGAGGGAACTGTTAACCGTTGCACTAAACAACATCAAATTACTGCACTCTTTGCATTTGAAACTTCATGACATGAGCTCGTAGATACGAAACCGAAAATGTTAATCTAAATGCAGCTCCGTTTCTGCGGTAATGGTGGTTGCTAAGACAACGCCATCTACGTCACAGGATACAAACTATGAATTCCGGAGGAATCGATTTATCACAGCTTTCACGAAATATTTCTAACCATGTGGATCTCATTAACAAGTTCATTTGCATGTTTATAATGAATTTTGTTGATTCTAGATTTTGGTTGTGATTAAGAAATTTTATTTTGTTACAGAATAATATTTGAAGGGCATTTACATTAAAAAGCAAATGATAAGAAATTCTTTCCTTTCTAATGCTTTTAAACTGAAAGTAACGAATGAAATAAAATGCCACAATGGTGACTAAATGAAATTTTAAAGACAAAATCAAATAGATAAAGAAATAGTGAAAATTATACAACTTATTATTTTAGCATCAGAATTATCAACAACATTATTAAGCATCAAAATGTTAGATCATCGGTTCCCAACCGGTGGTTCGCGAACCCCTAGGGGTTGGCGAAAATAATGTTGTAATGGCCGATTTTTAATATTTTTGTTTGAGATGAAATCTCAAGTTCAAGGGTTTTTGTTCATCATGTGTCCATTTGTCTCTTCCACATTCTCTTTGGACGCAAATGTTAGCATACTTGCTGACATATTTTGTAAATTTCAAGAATTAAGTGACGTTGCGAGGAGCTGGTTTTTACCGTTTTCATTCCGTAGCTTTTGATAAGAGAACTCGATTAAATTTGATGTAAATATTTTATGGAGCATATGGGGGCGAACGTCTGAAACATTATCGTTAATTTTTAACATTTAGTTTTTTCACCATTTGTGTGTAATGAAGAGCTATCGCTCTTGTGGTGCCCCGAAAATCCGCAAAAGTGCGATTTCGCTATACTGTTTGTTGCCGAAACTTTCACATTACCTTAATTACAATAACTTCGAGCTTTATTGGCAAAAAGAAAAGAATTAGTTCGCAACCCAAAAATACCTTAGGAAGTGTGAAAAAAAAAATTACTTTTTGAAAAGAAATCCTGGTGAAAATGTGTCACAGTGTGAGGTACGCAGTAATTAATCATTGAAGTTAGACTTTGCTACTTGAATTTTCTCTGTACGTAAAAAATGAATTTATGAAATTTGTGCACAAAAATTCTCTTGCAATAAGTAAACATTTTTTAGCAAAAAAAAAAAAAAAAAAAAAATCCCCGTTTATGCAAATCATTAGACTTAATTGTAGGCGTTTTTTATTGTTTTTTTAAAAATATTAATAAGATAAATAAGAATAACTACGAATTTTATTCTGCATGTTTGGTATAAAGACAAGAAAATTCTTCAGCACTCAAAGGATTAATGAACGCAAAATATCTCTATTAAACAAGTAGACTCGTAAGGTGATTTGCCAGTAGTTGATCATTTAGTGGAAATTTCTACAAGTTCTATTTAATTTCATAGGAAAAAAACCGGAAAAAAAAAATTGAAAAATTTTCTATGTTTCTATAAAACTATCAGGATCAACGGTCACTAATCATTTTTCTGTTTTACTTACTATTTTTCAAGTTAGTATTTCGAACAGAAGTTAAAAACGGAGATTTCGCCAGCAGTTGACCAGCGGGTGCCAGTAGTTAACCACTTTTTAAACAATGTAAAATCTGAAAACTACAATATTAAAATCGACCTGATGTATGCCCGTATGTACTTATGTTCTCTTAAAGGTCGCCCCTGATTGGTTGTTGGGTAGATGACGTCATCACAGATGTCACGTGACTTTGATGATGGTTACACGACATTGATAACTAATAGGGTAAAATGTCGTGAAAATTTCGTGACATTTGTTGCCAAAACTAAGTCACCAAAAAATGGGTCAAACTTTATATTATATCTTCAATTTCTTGCCAAGTCTATAGACTACAAACGCATATGACATCATTGATATATGAGACGCCGAAGGCACCTCAGGCTGAGAATCTAACCATCCTAGACCGCTCGTATAATGCTTAATTTACTAAAAATAATGCATTGATATTATGAGTGATCAGTATAAGTACAGTAAACTTCGAATTATCTGCAGAATAGGGCGACATGGCATCCGCGGATAAGTGAATTTCTCGGATAATCTGCAGAATAAATTAAAACCGATAGCTAAAAAAAATCAACACTCGCACATACTTTTAAACTCTGCCAGCCATGACCTATTAAATTTTAAAAAATCGAAAAATTTGGCGACATTTAGCAATTTCTCGTCAAATTTGGTGCCCAAAATAAGTTGCCAAAAATGATGCCAACTTAGCGATGTCTCTTTAATTTCTCGCCAAGTCCATAGCAGTCACTCCAAGCAGATACGACATCAACACCATGGAAGTCGCCGCAGGACCCGAACGTTACCGCGACCCGAATCTATTCAGCATAGCTGCCAGAATAATGCCTAAATATTATAACATTACTGTTAAGTAGCACTAAATTGAAAAATGTTTAATAGTTTATAGGGTGTCGAAAGGTAAATTTTCCTATATACGGAGTCCTAGCGGCCTATTCGCTGAACCTATCGATCCAAAATTTTAGAACGGTTATTTGAAGGAATGCATTTGAGATTGATGATTTTAAACAATGCAGTGATCTCATGGTCGCGGTTACAGCGATAGAATGTCAAAAATTTTCAAATGACAACACCCACTTTTTCCTTGCGCAAATTGATCAGTGTATTGAAAAGGCAGAAATGGCGTTCGATCGATCGACGTGTGACGAAAATTGTTTTTTCGAAAATTTAAGCACCGACTGATGAAACAAAGCTTTCCATTTAAGCTTTGCACATGGTGTTTAGTGGTTGGTGCTTCTACTACTGTCTTACCCTGTGAGTTATGCAAAATGCTTTTCTTTTATACTGTCACTAGGATAAACAATTTTCCACTCGTCACAACGCAATTTGAGGTTTTTCAATTCGCGGATCAATTTGCCCAAGAAAAATGGGGATGCTGCAATTCGAAATTTCCGAAAGTAATTTTTTTTTTATAACAAAATCTGTGTTAGTACTACGTTGTTTAAAATTTTCGCAATTAGGAGAGCATCTGTTCAGATAACCGTAACACAAATTTTGGTTCTGTTGGTTGAGCGGACAGGCGGCTAATCAATTAATTGCAAAAATGCTTTTTTTTTTTTTTTGAACAAAAGTAGCATTATAGTTTATCTTAAGCTGAAAAATGTTTGTAATCACTTTGGTTTCGAGAAAAAAGCTTTAAAAAAACCAACATGCACCGACCAACTTGACCGTTCTGGTCAACTACTGGCATTAATTGCATTTTAGACAACCAATAGTTGACCATCCATCAAACCCTATTTACTTAGTATAAACATGAACGATCAGCATATACCAGTAAATGAACCTGAAGAATAAAATTTAACGTCGAGGAATACGATTAAACATTTTATCTCATGACAATTCTCACTTGTAAGAAAAGTGATTTTCTTGAAAAATTTTATATGTCTTTGTAGTTGTACCATCCTAACCTCCATTCAAAACTTTAGTTACAACTATAAATTATAAGAGAACACTTCATGGGATGCAATAAATTAGTTCCAGCAATCAGATATAAAAATATCTACTTATTTATTCTTGTTTTGTATATATTAGTGCTCGAGTGTTCAACTACTGGCAGCTGGTCAACCACTGGCAAATATTATTCCATGTCAAGTGATCCAAAATTTGGGAAATTTTTTCCCTCACCCTTTTGTATTTCTTTGAAATTTGGCTCATCGATTGTACCCTTCGAGGTAATTAAAAGTCAAAATTTTTAGATTTTTATCCCAATTATTTTTTTATTTATGACACTTTGATTTTTCGAAAAACCCTCTTTTTTTCATGGATGCTTGAACATAAAATGGACGATAACTCAGCAAAAAATATAGATAGAAAGATTTGGTAAAAAGCATTTTAAAGTACATTAGTTGCTGTTTAATGGGATATAAAACATGACTAATTTTAGAAAAATTTTAATTTTTAAAAAATTAAATTTAAATTTAAAATTTTATTTTCTCAAAAAAGGTATAATGAATTTTTTTTTTTTAAAATTCTCAAAAATTTGTGTGTATTTTATCTTCATTTGTGCAAAGTTTCAAGTTGGGATCTCAATGGATCATATTTTTATGAATTTTTAAATAAAATTTGACTTATGAAATAATGACATTTTTCCGATTTTAACTAGCTAAATATGGGGTTCTCTTACTAGAGATGGTATAGTAAGTAGTAATTGATCATGACTATGCTTGAAATGAGCTGACATGAATTTGTAGATTGGTAAGCCCCCCCCCCCCCCCCCACCGTCACCACAACTTTTAATCTTTTTTTTTTTCAAAACTTTTCAAAATGTAAAAATACATATATAAATAAATCAATAAAAAACCAAAATGAATAGTAAACTTATTAAAAGTTGGTAGATGTTCTTTTTTAAAACAAAAAAAGCCCCCCGCCCCCGCTCCACCACTTTTATTTATTTATTATTTTTTTTTTTCAAAACTATTTTCAAAATGTAAAAAATAAATAAATGAATAACATAAAACAAAATGGATAGAAAACATATTAAAAGCTGGTAAATGTTCTTTAAAGCAAGACGAAGTACATTACCCCCCCTCCCCACACATACGATTAAAACTATTCTAGTATCACGCATCACCTGTTGCTTTTTTTTCCAGACCAAGTGTTTCTTTTTCAATCCGAACTTCACAAAGTGTACTTGATTAATTCACTATCTGATAAGGAAAGTTATGATTCATTTCATCCCCTACCCCTGCACCAGCTTTCAACTTTGGAGGGAGGAAAGAAATAGTTTGCCCCAAGATCAAGGAAAATAGGAGTGTTTCCCCCGTGTTGTTCCATTCTTTCCACACTAAACTAAAAATAATTCTAAGTATCAGATCATATGTCTGTCTGCATAAAACCAACTGTCTTTCTACAATATTTGGAGTGCAGCTTTTTTTTCTTTTCTTTAATGATAGTTTTCTTTTTAATATCAGTACTACAGGAGAGCAAAGCAGCGAGATCCATTTATACATATATTAAAAGCAGTTATAGAGCAAAAAAAATTTTCGTTAGTTTGAGCATAACCTTCCATGTTGTTAAGCTTCGTTCCAGATTGCCCCCCCCCCCTCCCCCGTACCGTTCCACTTTCCGAAAGAAAAAAAAAGCTGCAAATGAGTGGTTCTATTTGTTTGTTAAAGCTTTTCTGACTTTAAGCTTTTATGATCCTGCCCCCCCCCCCATTTATAAGCCTTAGTCACTACTAATGTTTAGCAGCGTGCGTCCCAGTTTATTATGATTATAACTCTTACGTGCCAGCTTTTTTTTTTAAATACAGTTTTGAATAAACAAATTAATATATATATATATATATATATATATATATATATATATATATATATATATATATATATATATATATATATATATATATATATATATATATATACAGTCGGACCTCCATATATCGAAGTAGTAAATTGCCGGAAAAAAATTCGATATATAGAAATTTCGATATATAAAAAACCCTCTTATTTTATCATAAAAATATCTTAAAACATTAAAATTAAAACTAATTTTCGTGCATGAAACCCAACTTCTAATTTAAACGAGCATCGGATTAAATGAAAGTTAATAATTAAAAATTTAACAGAAATTACTTTTTTGCTCCTTCATACACCTACATTCTTCGGAAGTTCAACTTGAACCGCCACATTAGGGGATTTTCGTGTTAACAATGTAATCAAGAGAAAAGTAAAAAATCAATCTACTTAACTTGAATGATTTATACTGAAGCTAAAAATACTAGGAATGATAATCAACTGACAAAAGGGATAACTTGACACTGACTTTAGTGTTACTGGTTGCAACTAAGATTTGAAATAAACTTGAGGGAATGTAAGAACTCCAGAACCGAACAACGACCCTACCTACACACCCTTGAACCCCCTACTCCTTATGAATTTCGTAGCAACCTTTAGTGATCATAATTTTCTCCGCTAACCTTCATTTTTCATGAGACATACAGTCTAAAGTGGAAAAAAACCTACGAATGTCTCGCAAAAAATTTCGATATATAGAGACTTTTTCGATATATAGAAACAATTTTTCTATGTAATGAACATAGAAATTTGCTGGGATTTCGATATATAGAAAATTTTGATATGTGGAAGTTCGATATATGGAAGTCCGACTGTATATATATATAAAGTGGTTGTGGGGCGGAGGAGGGGGGTACTAATCTGCAAATTCATGTCAGCTCATTCAAAGCATAGACATGATCAATTACTACTTACTAGACGATCCCCAGTAAGAGAACCCCATATTTAACTAGTTAAAATCGGAAAAGTGTCATTATTTCATTAGTCAAATTTTATTTAAAAATTCATAAAAATATGGTCCCATTGAGGTCCCAACTTGAAACTTTGCACAAATAAAGATAAAATACACACAAATATTTGAGAATTTTTTTAAAAAAATTCATTATACCTTTTCTGAGAAATTTAAATTTTAAATTTCATTTTTTAAAAATTAAAATTTTTCTGAAATTAGTTATGTGGCATATCCCATTAAACAGCAATTAATGTACTTTAAAATACTTTTTACCAAATCTTTCTATCTATATTTGGTGCTGAGTTATTGTCCATTTTATGTTCAAGCATCCATGAAAAAAAGAGGGTTTTTCGAAAAATCAAAGTGTCATAAATAAAAAAATAATAGAGATAAAAATCTAAAAATTTGGACTTTTGATTACCTCAAGGGGTACAATTGATAAGCCAAATTTCAAAGAAATACAGAAAGGTGAGGGAAAAAACTTTGGATCACTTGACATGGAATGACCTACTAGTCCTTGTCAAGAAGATTTAAATTTAGAAACATTTCGAATTTTACTGGCATGAAAAAGATCATTTAGTTAATCTGAGAGTTTTATAAAAGGTATGTTTAAAGATCATTCTTTAATTGACCTCTGATTACTGTTACCAATAAATGTAAGCTGTTGTGTCAGAAAAAGACATTTTGATTTTTTTTTTTTTTTTTTTTGAGCAACGTTTCTATCTGAAAAAGGATTTTCAACGTATACGGAGCAAAATATAGAACCAAATTAAATGCTGAATTTAATGCAAGACTGATACTGTCAGATATTTGAGCCAAACTTTGAGCTTCTTTGTTTCACAACGGTTCCAATAAGTTTTTTTCCAAGTTGATGAAAGCTCAAAAAAAAAAAAAAAAAAAAAAAAAAACTGGGATCGAGTTTTGTTGAATTTGTTTTGTATTCATTTTCTAGCTATTATTTTAGTTTGTAGCAATGTTTGTACTTTTTTATTTTGCAGTTATGTTTTCATAACTGTTATGAACTATAGAACAACATTAAACTAAAAAATACTTCCAAAAGTTATTGCGAGTGAGATTTTTTTTTGCTTACTTGTGTGTGTGTGTGTGTGTGTTACTTATTACGCATTGCCCAAGGGGTTCGCCAACTTCCTTGGAATTTTGAAAGGGGTTCGCAAGAGAAAAGAGGTTGGGAACCGCTGCAGTATATTATGGACTTTTTAGTACATAAAACTCTTCAATGACGACGTTAGTAACATGTATGCCAAAATTTTTGAAATTGGATTTAGTAAATTTTGTGTAAATGAATGGGATATATGTGTCGATATAGTCCAGAAAAGATGCAAAGCTGCA
The DNA here is from genome assembly GCF_026930045.1 of Uloborus diversus. NCBI lineage: Eukaryota > Metazoa > Arthropoda > Arachnida > Araneae > Uloboridae > Uloborus > Uloborus diversus. The sequence continues at coordinate 18,847,447 of NC_072733.1, read as the reverse complement.
ACTATTTTCCAAAATTTGACTAATTTGTTATCAAATTCAGAACTATTCGGATAATTTATGACATTAGTAGCATTCAAGCTTTAATAACAAAGTAATTATGAACAAAAATAGAAGGATGACGGTATGAATGCAGGTTAGTTTCATTTGCGATGTTAAAAATAAAAATAAAAATAGTAACAATAATAATAATTAATTAAAGTGTAGAGTATACTGAAAAGTGAATGAACACTCAAGCACAATTTCATTTTTAAAAAAATCTTAGTATTTTTTTAATTTTGGAACATTCAGTTCGTAATCAAGAGAGAGAGTTAAAAAATATTTTAATTGATCTATGTAAATATGTGAAAGAAAATTTCGGCATATTAAACCTTACCGCTTCCGGATTTTATGGGTGTTTAAAGGAAAAGTGGACAACAACCCAGCGAATGAACATCTTGAACCAGCAAATGAAAACAAATTTTACCAGTGAATGAACACATTAAATTTTTATTCAAAAACCAACTTGAAGTTTCTGTGAGATATTTTCATGTTCGTATTTTTTGCAAGGCAGATAGTGATCTATTGTTTAATTTGTTTATTTACTTACTTATGAATTTTCTTTTATTTTTATTTCTTTACTTTTTTTTTTCTTTTGCAAACGATAAACTATTTTTGAATATCATGGATTTTTTTCCTTCGTTTTCTTTAATGATCTTTTTCTTTTTGTAGACGATAAATATTTTCACATCTTGATTAATTCTTTTTCTATCTTATTGTTGATTTTTTTTTTCCATAAACATTATTTCTGGGCGTTCTAGGGTCATTCTCCAGAATGTGTAACTTTTAAACGATAATATTTTTCAATTTCAAAACCTTTTGTCCATTTTTTATTTTATTTTTTCATTTCTGCATGATGGTGTTACCTACTAGAAGAAACCATAAACAATAGCCCAACTCAATTCCAATTAGTTTACTCATAAATAAAAATAAATAAAGAAAGAAACATCTTGTTTACGGGGGAAAAAAATAAAAACAAACTTTTAGTGTTTGAAAATAGAGGCCAATTTAATATCAAAGAGGTAATTTTGTTAATTGTGCAAACAATGAGCTATTTTAATTATTAGTGTGAATCTAGGATTAAGCTCTCGTAATTAAAGTGGGGCTTAAATTTTAATTATCCTTTTAATTAAAATTTGTGTTAAAAATAGTATAGTATTAATATATTTCCCAATTAGTAAATTTAAGAATATACTGGTAATTTATAATTTTGGTAGACTGTCTAAAATTGATGTTTTCCTTCTCCATCATTCATTCTCACCTCAGAAATAAGGACATTGATAAGGTCTGTCTGGGACGTGGGATTCACGGAAGTGAGGAATTTTCCATTAATAGTGGCCTAAATGATACATTTTTCAAGGAAAGAAATTTTTTCTTCGTTGCTATAATCTGCACATGTTAGGCATATAAAAATATGTGCACTTTTTTTTACATTAATTTACATCCCTGAAACTCAAGTTCGCGGAAGTGAGAATTCCCAACTGGGGTTTTTAAAACAAAATCTATCTTCTTGTTTTTCAACAATAATCTAACAACTTCTTTATGGCTGAAAATCAACAAGGGGTCTCCCTTGTATCGTGGGAAATAAAATGTGATGCCATTACTGCCATCTGTTAATGAGAAATGGCATTATGTGTTTAGGTAACGGTTGTGATAATTTATTATGTGACGTAATAAACAAAAAGCCCTCCCCCTCCTTTTCTTTTTGAAAGCGATTTGAAAGATTACTGATACGTTTAAAGCATTAAAAACTCTGGAGGTAAGAAGCCTAGATTTATAAGTTTAAGAAGCACATAGATTATTTATTTTGATGAAATTCACAGTAAACATAAAATCAAAAAATATTATTTAACCCCACAATAGTATATATTAATATGAAAGTATTAATGTAGCTCCGATACTACATAAAGTTTAAAATGACTAAAAAATCTAGCAACTATATTTACTTATTAAGGCCGACATCAATGATTATTGTAATTATTGTTACACACAATCACATTAAGGCCAAAATCGGTAAGCGTTGATTCACAATCAATGAGTTTTGAATTAATATCAAGTTTGATTTAAGATCGTTTACATATTGCAAGAGACAACAACTTGGACATTCTTGTTGCTATATTTTAACTAAGTTTCAACAAACAAAGAACTTAGAGCTGTAAAATGAGTCAACTCCAAAAATAAAAAAGAAAACAACACATGACATAAAGCTGATAAGGTGTTTGAATATAATAAGTGACTACTTACTTTGATGAAATCCACAATAAGACCAAAATCAATGAAGTCTCACTAATGACACCCCATAATTCTCACATCGCAGCGTTTGCGTTATTTAACCCCATTACAATCAATACGCAACAAGAAGCGGGGGGAGATATGATTGGCATTTTAAAAAACACAACTTCCCTTCTCAAACACACACAAAACACAACCAAGTTCGAATGACAGGGGCAACTTCTTGGCAAAACACAAGCAAGACTTACCGTTCCGTTGCTTAACGTTCATTGCGATCCTGTAACTTCCAGGTAAAATTTTGCTTTGGATTCGATCGATGTAATGACTCACAGGTAGAGAGTAACCCAGCTGCTGTCGTGACGTCACGATATAGAGCCTAAGAGCCCTTCTTTATCCTTTATCATAGGGAGCGGGGAGAGCTCCCCCGACCCACATTGCACAAGCTTGCCACTTCAGTTGGTCTGTTGATGTACAGAGAGGATGCTTTTAACGCGTTCGAGCGTCGAAAAGGTCTTCTGCTAGTTTTTCTCGAGTACGGTCTCTGAAAGGATGCTACATGTTAGTGCAATCACTCGTATTTTCCACAATCGTAACTTTCATTTATTTACTTTAAAATGAAATCGGAACAAATGATGATTCAATCGTGGAAACAGCACTCGGGTTATAAATTGTTGGGGTAGGCAAATAAACGTGTGCAGAATTGAATGTGAACACTCTGAATAGATGTCATAATGGAACAGCAAGTATTGAATTTTCGATGGTGTGATTTTCGATTACTTGGGGGGGGGGGGGGGGGGGTGTTCATTCAACCTAAAAAAATGTAATTGAAAGAAAAGTTGGGTTAGTCTTTTTGTGTATTCAACTTTTAAAAATGTAATGAAAAGAAAAGTTTGTAATGTAACGTTCATACTTTATTTAATATTGTTGCGCGTTCGGTACAACTTCACTTTTTCTTTGAATGACGACACAGTTCTTGAGAAAAGCACTGGAGATTTATTTACAACTATGTACAAGAAATATCATTAACAACTGCTAAATTAACCATAGCAATTAGGCAAATATCGATTAACACCGTATACTCAACGGTCAACCACGTATTTACATCAAAATACGCAAAAAGACAGCGCAAGGCTAAAACATACTTTCCAAAGCAAGAACTAAAATGAGAGTAACTTATTCCGCCGTCGGCTGTGGCTATTTATAAATCCTAGAGAAGTATCTACAAAATTCGAAATGCTTATCGATGTTTTCTTTTTATTAAATTCACAAATCTTAGCGTGCAGAAATGGAGAGATCATATACTTCATTCGAATGTAAGGGGGTTGTATATTCAGTACAAGAAACTATTTACAGGTTAAGTTACTACAATAATTATTAGATGAAGAATAATGGAATAAACGGCCAAATTTAGCCAGATTACAACAAATTAATCATAAAAAATAATTACTATTTACAGAATTTGTAACAAAATTGTCTGAAGCTGCTCCCCCGAGCAGCAATGAAACAGCAATGCACCATCCACAGACCTCTAGAGAAAATAGCATTGATAAAGAAAATGATTTATCTTTATGTACATCTTTTAATTGAACGCAAATTTGTTTTATTTTTATTTCATTAAATGATGTATGTTTGAGTTAAAATGTTATTTGAATGAATAAGTTTGCATTATTTATTTATTTTTACTTCCTTTTACAACGAGCTGTTGTGTGCATCACATGACTTCCTTTTACTCCAATTTAAAGATAATAGTGCCTCGGAGAGAGCAAAAAAACACTTTAAATACTTTCATTCCAAGTCAGTTGCGAACCGAAGCAAGGAAAACGTTTTATACAGTTAAATTTTTCCAATATTGGCAGTTTTAATGTGATTCAATGGTTTACTTTCTAAATATGGCCAAATTAAAACCAGATTTAAAAAAAAAAAAAACGCCAAATTTGTCGCCAAGTTGGCGACAAAACTTGGCGACTAAAAGCTTGGCGATGTATGGACGAGCATCTGCCACATTATAGCATCGCTTGAGTTTACATTGAAATTAACAATGATTTTACCCCAAAAAGGTGTAAAAGACCCCCTTTGGAACATCCGAATGCAACCAAAAGAGAAGGTGCACAACTAGACCCCACTTGGAGTCTATGTACCAAATTTCAACTTTCTAGGACATACCGTTCTGGAGTTATGCGAGATACATACACACATACGCACATACATACGTACATACGGACGTCACGAGAAAACTCGTTGTAATTAACTCGGGGATGGTCAAAATGGATTCTTCAGGCGTCTATACGTTCTTAGGCATGTATCCACGTGTGGTAGGATTGAAAAAAAAAATCAATATTCATTCGGGGGCGAGCAAAATGCACTGTAAAAAAAAACTGTAAATTTTGAAGAAGTTATCCGTATTTTTTACAGAAAAAAAAACTGTTCGTAATAAAATACAGGATTTCTCTGTTTTTTTGAATCAGTAACCGGTTATACTTTGTTTTTCTTCGAATCTTCGAAATTTCGCCCTCGTGTTTGGATTTTGGTTCTCGTGCTCGAGTTTTTGATCTTATATTTATTTAAAGCGAGTAAGTCTTAAATCGTTTGCAACTTCCATTTCATTGCATCCTAATCAATATTTTATTATTATGTTTTTTTGTCATCTGTTACAGAGGCATATTCGGAAATTTACCTTTGTATACATGTATTTCGTAGTAGTATAGTAAATATTGAAATGGATTTATGAAAGTATAGTTTCATTTTTTAATCTTCATAAAATAATAAATCAGCTTGAATAAATAATAAAAATACGGAAGATTTCTGTAAAATAAACGGAAGAAAACTGGCGTCCTGGCTGACAGTTTTTTTCTGTAAATTTTACGGATTTTTTTTACAGTGTGGAAATTAAGGCCGATTTTTGAGTGAAAATTTTTTCGCGAATACAATACTTCCTTTTTTGTAAAAGGAAGTAAAAAAGGAAATATTGTATTCGCGAAAAAAAATTCACCCAAAAATCAACCTTAATTTCCATTTTGCTCAGCCCCAAATGAATATTGAGTTTTTTTTTTCAACCCGACCACACGTGGATATGTGCCTAGGAACACCCGAAATATCCATTTTGACGACCCCGAGTTAATTACAACGAGTTTTCTCGTGACGTCTGTATATACGTATGTGCGTATGTGTGTATGTATGTCGCATAACTCAAGAACGCAATATCCTAGAAAGTTGAAATTTGGTACGTAGACTCCTAGTGGGGTCTAGTTGTGCACCTTCCTTTTTAGTAGCATTCGCATGCTCCAAAGGGTGTCTTTTGCCTTTTTTTTGGGGGGGGGGGGGAATCATTGTTAATTTCGATGTAAACTCACGTGGTGTTATAATTTGGCGGACACGGCGATATATCGCCAGTCTTTTGGTCGCCAAGTTTTGTCCCAACTTGGCGACACATTTGGAGATTTATTTTTTTAATCTGGTTTCAATTTAGCCACTGTTGGTGATATTTAGAGAGTAAACTATTTAATCATATTAAAACTGCCAATAATGAGAAAATGACATTAAATTGGAGTAAAAGGAAGTCATGTGATGCACACATCAGCTCGTTTAATATTATGTTTTGAGAAAATGAGAAACATTTTTTGTAATTAAAAAAAGTTATTAAAAAATACATTACCCTGTACTCTTTCCTCATCCAAGAAAGGAAAAAACGTGGTACAGTCAAGTGTTCATACTTGGGACAGTTTTGAACTTTTACCTTTAGTAGCATATTAATCATATGTTTTCCATTCGAACGAAGTATTCTTTTTTTAGGATGTGCTTTAGTATTTCACCTCAAGACAAGTTAGAGATGTGTAGATATGTCCCATTAAAAAAAAATAATAATGTTCATTGTCCCAACTTAAGGGACTCCTCCCTAACTTGAGATACTTATTATTTTGATCTTTGTTTCATGCATTCAGCAATAGATAACAGTTTGAGACACCAACTATCATTTTGAAGAAGTTTATTTTACGACTCAATAAAGAAAAAAATATCATTAGATAGAAATAATCTAATCTAGTAAACTTTCAATGATTTTCGAATGTTCACTTGCCCCTGAAAACATTGAATGTATTGAATTCTAAATTCTTTTGAATGTCATATTTCTGCTTTTCCCTCTATATTTGGAAGCATAAAAGCAATTCGTGAACCCAAATAATTATTAACACAGCTTAATTTAGCTCTCCATGTTCCTTATTACACATCTTTTCCCATTCATTTTCATTCCTTCATAATATCTGAAATTCACTACGAATAAATTAGCCTCATCTATACTTTGAAACTCATTTTCATTAGTTAAACTAATGTGTGTAATATTTTGACGAAAAGTCTTTTGCTCAAAAGCCCTTAATTTATAAAATTTTGTGTCTATACGATTTTGTTAATACAATTATGCACTTTATTTCCTCAATATTCCTTATAGATATTTTTTATGCCTTACTATCCTAACTTGGAACAATGTCCGAAGTTTGGAGCGTATTTGTAATTTCTCAAATTTACGAATAAATAAGTTCAACTGAATTAGTTGAGTGGAAATGAATTTGTCCAAATAAGACGCAGATACATAGCCGAGATGAATTGTGAAACAAATTGAAACTAATACTGCTCAGTTAGCGTAGGTAACCAAAGTTATTTCCTAACTTTAAAATCGCATATTTTTTCGAAATTTTCAAAATCATAAAAACAATCCATAAAAGTTGCTACATCAAAGTTCAACTCACATAGCCTCATAAGACAACTATTAATTTATTCTGTAACATCATTTATTTCTTATTAGTCCGTGGAGTTTGTGACAAAAATACCCAAAACATTTCACTTCCGGATACCAGTCTGAAATTTTGCACAGTGTTTATGTACATATCTAACAACAAAAATCCGCCGGGAGGCATTTGATCAGAGGTCATGAACCCCTGTGATGACGTCATCAAAATGGCCGCCTTATTAAGAAAAGTACGTTCGTTTAACTGCTTAGAACTCTATTATGGATCTTAATACTGTGATATTAAAATATATCATTTAAAAGCGCTTTAAAAGAGCTATTTAACACACTGATTAACTTTTTTTTCTATCACAAATAGTTTAAGAGTTATTACAATTAACGTCATCAAAATGGCCGCCTGGAAAGGTAAGTACGTACGTTTAACTGCTTAGAACTACATTACAGATCTTTATATTGTAATATTAATGTATATCATCTGAAAGAGCTTTAAAAGAGCTATTTAACAGGGATTGATTTTTCCTCCTAAGACAAGAATTTTTAGATTTATTAAAATTTCCGTCATCAAAATGGTCATCGTGAAAAGGTGAAAAGTTTCGTATAACTGTTCAAAACGTCATTAGAAATCATTCTTCCGTAAAAAGAGGTACACTAAATAAAAGCTCTAATATAAACTATAAAAATATGCATTTGCCCCCCCCCCCCCCTAGTAAATAGTTTTAAAATTTTCACTGCAATAACGTAACTACATGGGACGGGAGGGCGGGGGCATTCTTATTGAACTTTTCCAACTGTTCCGCCGCATCTAACTCTCCCGCACTGAAACTTTTAATTAAAAATTCCTGACTGGATTGAATACACATATGTATTGTCACATAATAATTTACTTTTCTTGCAAGAGCGAACGTCTGCCGTCTAGTAGCAGGAATCAGAACGACTATTGTCCGTTTTTCAGCAGTTGAGACTTGGCCACGCCCCCAACACGTGGTATCGGAAGATTCTATATGCCTCTTTTGGAGATGAGGCTTCAGACCAACACTGAGAAAGGTTGCCAGTTGACCATCGTTATCGCACTGGAGGAAGACGAGTGTTCTATAATTTTCTAAGAAATTACCTCCCACCTTCTTTCCCGAAAAAAAGGTGTGCTACAAAGACAATTGTTCGACTTAAAAGTATTTTAAGATTTGCAGTGCATTTCTATACGTTTCGGGTTTTTATCATTGATTTTGCAAAGGAAATCCTAAACTTTCTGTTTTTCACACTAACTAAACATTTTCTGAAAACACGGTGAACAGTTACAGGGGAAATTGGAACGAAAATGTTTCATTCTATTATGCTGAAACTTTCACAGAACTCAAACGTGGGTTTTTCACGCATTTTCTAGTATTATAAATCTCAGATCGCATTTTGTTAACTTTGCTGGTCAACCATTTCTCACCTTATTTACGATTCAATTTTCTTCTTTAAAGCGTTTTTTTAAGTATTACACAGTAGTATGGGATAAATGAACCACTTTTGCAATATTTCGAACTGTTTTACTTCGAATATAATGATGAATTAATACATTTTCGAATTGCGTTTGTTGTTACTTTGCAAATTCGAGCCATTTTGAAAATAATACGTAGAATTTGTGAAGTAAACAAGCAAAAATTGATACCAAATGTTTTTTTAACTAGCACTGCATTGAAAAAATAAAAAAGAAAGAAAACGACAGACAACTATAATTTCGAATTTTTCTGAAAATATTTCTCTGTCATCTCATTTTTGGCCCATTTCAAACATTCAATATTTTGTAAAAAAATGTTGGGTTGATGTAATCGTGTAGAGACAGTATGAAAAAGTATTGAACTACTATTTTAATTCCTAGGCACTTCATTTTTAACCACACACATTTAAAGCGTGCGAACAATTTTGGAAGCCACAGTAGGTAAGTTGCACTCTGTGTGACACATTTCAATACTTTAGTACTATTTTTTTTTCAATATGGCTTTTATTCTTCAGAAATGAAAAAAGGAACAAAACAAAACTGAAAGCTTTTCACATACCAGTATGGTTATCTACAGAATAATTGAATAAGTGCTTGAAACAACGTTTTATGTTACTTTTTTGACCTATTTATTTTTGTAAATACGAAAAAATGTATATGCTTCATTTTTTCAAGTTTTTTTCGATTACTCTAAAAGTAGTTCAGTTCTTCCAGTACTTTTACGGAATAGCGTTACGTACTGGGATCATAAAATAGGCAAAAGTTTGTTGCCGGTATTCTAATACAGACCGAACAAGGACGGATACAAGGGAGGGGCGTTCGCCCCTTCCTTGAGTCGAGATACAGAACTCTTCCACGGCATATTTTTGATACTGAAGTTGAAAATTATTTTAGCCTATCTTCAATAGTTTTACGAAGCTCTTGCTGTCTGGAAAATGAAATTGTACCACATGTCTCAACACTTTAGTGAAGGGATCCGAACTTTATATAGGAAGTATTTCAAAGTTCCAAAAACTCGATTTTAGACGGTTTTAGTGGTATTAAATAGGGTTATGGTTCAAGGGCTCTTCTCAGGAAAGTTTCGAAAATTGAAGTCCCCTCCCCCTTCAAAAAGAGAAACTATTATGTGACACCTTGGTAAGGGATGGGGTTTGGTAAACTCCTGTGCAATTTTGTACAAAAGGAAGTCCCCCCCCCTCCCAAAATAACTGAAATGAGACGATCTTTCATTGTGTTTGGAAGGGGGGGTGCGGAGGTTTGCGAATTTATAAAAGGGTAAGGGTATGAAATCAATCGCCCCTCCTTGAATAGTCTCTGTATCCGTCCTTGACTCTGAATATAAAAGGCGTAATTTTTAGCAAGAAACATTGCTATAGTCAACTTATTCAGTTGTTCAACATATCGCACATTGCCCCCCCCCCCCCACCCGCACCATTTAGGTGAGCTAACTTTGCGATTTTTGTGTCAAGAAAGTGCATTAAATTTAGATTTTAAATCAATAGCCGGTACGGTTTTCCCAAATTTTGAATTGTGTCACTTTCCTTGCCGGGGTGCGTTATGATTCTTTGTTAAAAACATACATGATCATAAAAAAATTGTGACTAGCGCTATCCAGGGGGGAGGGGGAAGCCGGTCTTTTTCCTTAATACAATTGTTAGTGCGATTTTGGTGACTAAGAGCAAAACTAAGGAGCCGTTCTCAAATGATGTCACGCTTGAAATGGGTAGGGGGGGAGGGTTCGGGATTCATGAGCTTCTGACAGTTAGTCTCAAGGGGAGAGGAGGGGATTACAAGAAATGTGACTTTACACATTTTGGTCCAAATAAAAGCGTTTGTTATAGCAATATGTTTTTCGAACATTGTGTGAGATGTGACAAGGAGAGAGGGTAAGGTGAATTGTAACATCCTTTATGGACAATCCGTGTGAACGTTAAGCTACTGTGTATTGAAGTGCTATAACTAACTTCGTTTCTGCCCCCCCCCTCCCCCAGAAAAGAAGTTGGTTTACCCTACTCCCCCGCGCTGGCAAATACTCGCCCTGGGGGTGGTCGTCATCTCTTAAGAAGGCACTACCGATGAACCAATAACTTTAAAACAGTATTCCAACCAAAGTCACGTTTCATAACGCATTGAAAATTATTACATATTTTTAAACATTAACATTCATGCAATACTTAGAGAAATAATCTTGATTTTAATAGTCAATTGCATTAATATATTTCAGATTGATTTTTTTATTCTTTTCTAATTTACTTTTATTTCTCACATGTAAATCCTTTCTGGAAGAATTGGCCAGTCCCCGCCTTTGGTTCAACCAGGGGTTTTTTTTTTTTTTGGTGGGGGGGGGGACTTTTGTTCGGGGGGGGGGGGAATAATGTTTTCAGCATTTTAAAAAAAAAACTGCTACTGTAGATCTACTGACTGTATATCCACTAAATATGATCTGAAATTTTGTACAATCCATACAGATGCATCAAAGTCCCAGCCCCTAAGAGCTGCTGAGTCACCTTCCGCCCCCTTCCCCTTCAAGAAAAGAGAGAGGGAAATAGAGATACTAAGTCTTCAAAAAGAACGCAACCCATAACATTTCAATGCCACAATCTATGTGGCAATGAAATTTTCCTGCCCCCCCCCCTTTTTTTTGTATCAGCGCACTTGCAATTTCGAATATAGGACGTTAGTGTTTAAAAGGATATCGTTTAAAGTTCAGAAAGCCTATCCTTAATAGAAATGTTTCATTCGGAAAATAAAATACCTCACTTTTGTTTTTGTAAATACAATATTCATACTTCTGAAATTTTCAGTTTAAAAGGTAAAAATTCCCCGTAGACGACAATTACGCGAAGCTAGAAACGAAAGAAAAGAACACAAAGACATTTTCGCAAATTTAAATGCCCGCCAAAGTTAGGGTTGTCTCAATTGCAAGCGGTAGCGATCACCCCCGCGCTAAAATTAGCTCTGCCTTCGAGAAGGCGTTCCGAAGTGTCTTCTCCTCATGAATGCACTATACTCGATTTTTTCCCACCAACCAAGCTGTAATTTTGGATTGCAGTCCGCCTAACCACTGCCTTCTTCGTCAAGAAGAAAGTCCTTCGTCAAGAAGGCAGTGGCCTAACTCGTTTCTTTCCAGTTCTGCTATTCTCAGCAATAATTAATTCCATAGTGATATATTTATTATTCAGATATAATTTTCAATAACTGAATATTTGACTGGTTAATGCTGTAGCAAATAATATCAAATAAAGGTGAGTCATATAATTCTATTATGGTTTGAAATCGATAACTTCGATTGTTCGTTCCATCTAGCATTAAAATTATCGTATACGTAGCTTGTATTCATTCCTTTACGTCCTTTTCAATAAGTAAAACGTATTAAAAACTCGCAATATTTTTTAGAATAAATATTTCTTATTCATTTGCTACGTGTGACTTCAAAATATTAACATAGCTTGCAATCATTTCTTTAATATGCTTTTGAAAAAGTAAAATATTTAATGAATTGAGTGTTTGTGATCTAAGTCCCATCTACGCTTTGCTAAAATCTGTTCAGTGGGCTATGCCGAATGAGTATGGCGAAGATAAAATGTTGGTCATGTTAGGTGGTCTCCACATAGAAATGGCTGTTTCATCTGCAATAGGTACATGACTTGAAGAAAGTGGATGAACTGAACTCCTAGTAGAAGCTCATGCAACAACATCGGAAAGAGCAGAAGGAACACCAATAAAAGTTTCGCATGTGAAGAGAAGTCGATACGCTCACGCCAAGTTCTGTTAGAGAAAGCGTATCAAATCGAAAAGATATAGATGAAACATTTACAGACTGGGTTAAGCGAAGATCAGAAGAATCGCCTCAGTTTAAGTACTAGACGATCACCATAGAGCTAGAATATATACTTTTAAATCTGGTGCGCACTATTCGTCAAGGAAATTTCTCAGGTTTTACTATCACTCTTGTGAACATATGTCCATGGATGTTTGCTCTTGATTATACAAATTATGTCCGATGGCCTTCAGTATTTCTGTTCAATTTGAAGCAGTTACCAGAGATGCATCCAGCTATTTTCCAGGAGTTTCATAGGGGAAATATATCTGGTTCCAAAACTGAAAGGAAATTTTCCAGGATGGCACACGACCATTTTCATGAGCAAAAAACAAATTAATTTAAAAATCACCAACTAATCTATCACTAATGTCATGAGGAGTCATTAATACAATGGATGGTTGCTGGACCGGAAGTTGTGCGCATAATTGGGGAGTTTGAAGAAAATCAGAGCCTGAAGTCTGACGTCACTACTGAAAAGCTAGATACTAGATACATGAAGATACTAGAAGCTTTTGTATTCGGTATGAAACTCATGTTTCCAGCCTAGTTGAAACATTGGAAGAACACGGGAGTCCTTTCGAAGATGACAATTTGACTACAGTAAATAGCGACAAAATTATTCGCTCGGAAGAAAGTGCCATTTCTGTGATGTCAGCGCAAGTCAATTCAATACATTTGTAGAAGATCGCTTAGTGTTAGGAAAATTATCCATACATGATGTTATTAAAAGAAACAATCTTCTCTTGATAAGCAGAAAAATATTTCTGTTCAGTCCAAAGACAAGCGAAACATTGTTGATTTGAGGAGTGGCAGCACTCCTTTTGCTAAGCTAAATGTTGCCTGCCAAGCAATTCAAATGGATGTAAAAGAATTTTCTCCTATGAAAACAGCTCGTGTCCACATTCTATATCCTACCTTAGAAAATTTAGGAAACCAAGAAAAAAGTCCGACGCAGTTTCTTATATCATCCAAGCTACTGAATTGGTTTTGACGGCTATTCCGGAACCAAATTGTTCATTGATGGGACTGCACTGAATCACATGCTTGTTCCTCAGTCTACTCGAACTGTCCAACAATATTGCGATCAGATTGTGAAGCCGTACATATTAATAAGATTAAAAAGCGTTCATAGGGTAGATTTAGCACCTTAAGACAGCGATATTGCAGTGTTTACTATGGACAAAATGCAAAATTTTCAGTTCTTGAATCCATGTCAGTGGGGATGGGAAAAAAATCGGTGAAGTGAACCTCTTTGGCATGCACACCCCGAAATAACAATGGAGAAATTGCAGGAACTTATATCATACAAGTGCAAAGAGATGTCTACACGCTGTCGATGAGTCAGATCAGGTCTGAATTGTACACTTCTTTGTAGTTTTGAGGGTCAGTGCAATAAGTAAAACGTTCCTTAACAAATATTATTACAGTTTTCGTTATAACATGTACTTTTTCTTTGTATTAAAACTTGTCATTTTCATCTATTTCTCTTATACGTTTAAATTGTAAACATTTTTAACAAAATTGTTTTATTATACGCTAGCATTTATAGTTAAGTCCTCGATCCATTTGGATCGGTGACTTTGATTATTTCTGCATTTTGACCTCTCTTTCATTCAATGTACAGGTAAAATACTGACAAAAGGTGTTAAAACATGAAGTACAAATTTAAATTTAATGAAACTGGAAGGGTTCTTTTATGATGCAGGTATAACAGTAAAAATTTTACTCCAATATCGGAGAATACAGGAAAGTCAATGTTTTCCTATCAATTTTCACGTTGATATTGTATTAATTATTACTCTATTTGTTTTCTTTACTAAAAATAAAGCACAAAGTCTGGATATCTGCCGGGATATCTGTCCGGATGGCTCTCTGGGACGCGCATAGATCCTAAACCTATTGGACCTATTTTCACAAAATTTGGCACAGAATTAGTTTGTAGCATGGTGGTGTGCACCTCGAAGCGATTTTTCAAAAATTCGATTTTATTCTTTTTCTATTTTAACTTTAAGAACATTTTACCGAGAAAATTCTCATAACGTGGACGAGTAAATTACCAAATTATAATAACATGGAACCGTAACATAAAAAAATTGTTGAGAAGGCCAGGGCCCACCCAGGGCTGTCGTACAATTCAGGAAGGGAGAAAGGAACCGTAAAATGGCCAAGAAAATTAAAATAGCAAATTGGCGAAAAATTCATCATCCATTGTGTGTAAATATACAGGCGAATCAAATGACCTTTTAATTTTTCTACTACGAGCAAAGCCGTGCGGGTACCGCTAGTAAAAAATAAAACTAAGCACTGTTGGAGAGCTTTTTTTAAATGGCTTTTAGATAATGCATTTGAATTTTACAAAATTATGATCAAATTTGTAGTTCTAAGCAGTTAAACCAACGTACTAACCGATACACGGCGGTCATTTTGATGACGTCACCACAGGGAGTCTTGACCTCCAATCAATTGCCTCTCGGCGTTTTTTTGCTCTCTTATATGAACATAAGTACTGTACAAAATTTCATACTGGTATCCGGAAGTGAAATGTTTTTGCACAAACTCCACCGACTATATTGGTGAATTACCAACAGGTATACCAGCCCTCAAAACTAAATTTGCCAAAATGTCCCAAGTTAGGATACTATCTCACTCCCAAGTATGGGCACTTGGTTGTACTAATGACAGATTTTACATGAAACGTGTTGATCTTCAGTATTAACACGCGAAAAAAAAATTTCCGTTGTACACCCGAAACATAATCGCCCCCAACACTAAAAAGTATTAACTGGCATCGAAAATTTGAGAAAGTTGTACAAAGATTCTATGTTCAGTGGCGGATTTACAATGTCGCAATATCGAGGGACCCATACGACATAAAGACCCCGAAAGAGATCCAAAACTGCTCGTGGAGAAATGTTAGCTGAGACAACGGGTTCCCCCAATTGTGTGAATCGGTAACTGAATATGCTTTTATTTTATTTTATTTTTTTTTTTAAATCAAGAAATAGAAAAAAAGTATGATATTGAATAAAAGTGTATGATATTAAGATGAAAAGTGATATGATAAAAGTGTAAGTGATAAAAATCGAAATGAAGTTTCTGATAGATCTAATACTGACGAAAGTTAGAAATTGATTGATTACAGCAAAGTAAAGTGAATTCAAAAAGTGAGAAAACTACAATATATATATATTTTAATATTATTGAATATTAATGCATGGACATGCTTGTTTTTACAATAAGTTTTTAAATTAGTTTTTCAATTTTGTTTTTGGAGACCAACGGTTGGTTGATCAACGATGAAAAATAATAAGCAAAATTTTTTGAAGTTTCAAACTTGTTTTATTTTCAGCAAAGTTTGAGGAATAGATAAATAATCAATAAAAAATGTATATTTTTTTATATTATCTAATCGATTAAAAATTTTGTTCCTTTGTAAAGAATGAAGAATTTTATAGGTATCGTGCTCCACGTTATTTGATTACTTTTTAATTTTTCGAATAAGAAGGTATGGCGCCGGGATCGTAACTGTAGTGTTCCGGGCTCGATGCCAGCCAATCGAAGATTCTCCGTGCTCACTGATGATAACTGGGGCACGTTAAACATGTCGTGGTTAAACCGCTTCTGGTTTGGTTCTAAATTTCGAAATGTTAATAAATGGTGCTTCCAACTATCGCGTGCTGTCTGAACCAATTCGGACTTCCACCTGAATAATGTTCGTTAAAACGGAAACTGTCCCTCACTGTCTTAAATCGACTAGCAATTGCTACTCGGGCTCAGTTTACCGAGTGGTATTAATAACAACAAAAACAACAACAACAAGTTTTTATTTTGCTGGATTTTTTTATTATAATTTATTTGTATAGTTTGTTTATTCTATTTTTCACTTACTTTTTGAAAAGAAGCGATTATTTTTAGAATATTCCTGCTAAAAAATAAATTAAATTAAAAATACCAAAATATGATTTACAGCAAAGTTAATTAAGTTGTTTACTTTTCCGCCACATCGCTTTTGTCATCTTTAAACATGGAGGGAGGGGGACTACAGAGGGGGGAGAGGGGCTATATTTTGAACTGATTGTTTGATTGATTTTTTGCTTTGATTCAAGGGACTGAGTTTTGCGACGTGTTCTTTCTTGAGAGGCTTTTTTAGTTTTGCGAGCAAGATTTGACTGACGACGTTTCCGATTTTGCGTTATCATGAGTTATACAGGCTGTTTATTGTTGCTTATTGCTCTCACTTGACTGTTTTCATGTGCTATCATTTTATTTTCCCGCCAGCACCCTCTGCAGCATCACCGTCGACCGGCTCCTCACGATGCTGTTCCTATAGCGAAAACCGTCTCCAGGTTGCATCCATAAGCTACACACGCGCGCATACATACACAACTACACACAAATACATACACCTACACACATACATAAACACATACACACAAACACATACACACTCAAACACATACATACACACACACGCATAAATACAGACAACTACACATACACACAAATACCCACACACTCATCACATTCATGCCTACACACAACTACCCACACAGTCATCACACTCATGCCTGCACACAGACACAAACACATATGCCTACACACACATACACATTTCCCACCACACACAAACACTCATACACACAACTACCCACACACTCATACCTGCAGACAGACACAAACACACATGCCCACACACACATACACATACCCCCTACACACAAACACACATACCCCCACACACACATAAACACACATGCCTACATACACACACACACACTCGTGATTGCGAAAAATATATAATTTGAATTCAAGAGATCAAAATTCAAATTAATTTTTATATTAAGCTTAAGCTTCACCAGATTAATTTTTCATCGAAGTATAATGTTGTTCAATAATAGTTTTTTCTTCAAATATTCAAGTCATAACAAAAGTAAAATCAATATTTTCATTGTAGGGTACAGTTTAGAAAAAAGTAGCGAAAAAGGTATAAATAGTGACCACTAAAATATAATTATAATAATTTTTCGCGGTGCTACTACGATTGAATACAGCTGAAAAAGGAATGCAAATATTTTTGTCCATAGAAGTTTCACAACACATTTGTGATGATTTTTGTTTATGTAAGTAAACTTTGGAATTTTCAAAATAGAAAAGACTGACCCCACCATAGCTTTTGAAAAACTAAAACTTAAAATATAATAACTTCCTTATTACGTTACAAATATTGAATATCATTTGATAAAGAGCAGTTTCGTCATCTTTTATGGCAAAATATTGAGTTAAGTGCGCTTATTTTTTTAATTTTTCAAAAAATAATTTGAAACATATTCAATAACTTTACATTATTACATTTATACTTTTGTCATTATACTTTCCTTTTTTTCGAAAAGAGCGAATAAATTTTTCTATGGGTAATTCCACGTCAAATCTATCAAAAAAAAAAAAAAAAAAGCTTTTAACGACAATTGATGTGAGGGACACATATGACAAGATAAGTAATCCTGCCAATTTTTAGAATTCTACATTAAAAATTTTACAAAATCCAGGGCTGTTAAAAAACTGACAATGTACGAAAAAAACGAAAAGTTGTGACAAACACAAATGACTGTAAATTCTCTCCTAAATATAAATGTCCAAAAATCATTTTAAAGCTAAATAGAGCTTTCTATTTAAATAAAACATGACTTTCTTACGACAGGTTTAAGTTACAAGGTCATTCTTCGAGCCTTTTGACCTTGAATATCTCAAAACACATGCCCCCCCCTCCGAATTTTATTTAAAAAATACATTTCATAGCTCTAACACTATTCTTCCACTACACCAAAACGTATGCTGGGATCGCAATGGCAAAGTACTGAAAACAAAATCAGGAATGTTCGCATGTTTTACATTGTGAAATTCCATATGCCAGGTCAGTCACCTTCATGACCTTCTCACCATTTCCAATTTTAGTGAAATTTCGTGTGAAGGACACATATGACAAGATAAGTAATTCTGCCAATTTTCTGAATTCTACTTCAAAAACTTTATGAAGTAAAGAGCTGTTAAAAACTTAAAAAAGTGCGAAATAAACGGAAAGTTGTGACATGCAAATGACAGTAACTTCTATCCTAATTACAGTAGAATAAGAATTTAAAAGCCATTATAAAGTTAAATAATAGAGCTTTCTTGTGGTATAAAACATGGTTTTCTCACGACAGGTTTAAGTTTCAAGGTTCACCGTGTGTCAACGGTGTGAACGTTTTCAAGTGTACACCATGGTTCAATTCACCATAAATTTTGACCTTCAATGTCTCAAAACACGCTCCCATGGAATTGTTTTAATTTATACTGTTTTATAATATTAAATAGAAAACAAGTTTTATGATTTTTTGAAGATTTTTATCTGATTTGAGGTGGTTACATTGTCTTGTAATGAGTTTTTCTCGTAAGTATTGTACCTGTGAAAATTGCTTTTTTTTATCTTAAAATAATTCTGAGACTACTTAATGAGAGTTATTATAAGACTTAAGGGGGTCCGGGACACAAAAATCGTCAAATTTTGCAATTTTTTTTTAATCATTTAAAAAATTACTCCGTTTCTTCTGCTTAAAACGACGTTTGAATCGTGTTTCTATCTTTATTAGAACAAAAGATATAATTCTCTTTGTTGCCTATATCTAACTAATGTGTATTGAACTTTAAAACTTTAAACGCGTTTTTCTCCATGATGCAATTTTTTCCGATTTCTTGCATTCAAACTCTTATAAGTCAAGAACCAATGAAGATAAAGTAATGAAATTTGGAGCATGTCTTTTTCAAACAGTTTACTTAATTTTTTATTCGGCGATTTTGAAAAAAACGTTTACTGCAAAAAATATGGTTTTTTTTTTTAAAAAAGTATCTTCGAATTTTTCGAAATTTTTCTTCAAATATTTTTAATTTTTTATTGAATCAATATTTTTAAAATCGCCGAATAAAAATTAAAGCTTAGATATTTGTGCATATTTTTTTGAAAAAAAATTGAAAATTGATCAACAATATTTTGAGTTATAGCAATTTAAAGCAACCTCATTTTAAAAAAAAAAAAACAAATTAAATTTAAATAAAAAATTTTTTTTCCATATTTATGTTGTGATTTTGCTTATTAATTAAATGGTGAATCAGTGTAAAAAAATTCAAAACTCTAAAGTATATAATAAAAAAAATTTCAAAATGTGTCCCGGACCCCCTTAAACAAAGATTTTTATTAATTTTGGGGTAGAATTTCTAACATTGGTTGTTAAACAAAACTCTGCCATTATACAGGAAGCTTTGTCAAAGGCGAAAACTTGCCATTTTTTTGCTAATTACAGATAAAAATTATGGTTGTCAAGTAAAAGTTCTGTCACATTCTAACTCTTATTTAAGAAGCCTGTCGATTTGTCAAAATATGTATACTTTATGAAGAATACACCCAAAAAATTAAAACAATATTAGAACAGAAATTATGTAAAACATCAAAAAAATAAAATTGTAAGCATTCCGGATTTTTTGGCAGTCCTTTGCCATTGCGGTCCCAACCTACGTTTCGGTGTAGTGGAAGAACAATGTTGGAGCTATAAAATATATTTCTTTGAAGAAATTCTAAGGGGGCATGTTTTGATACATTCAAGGTCAAAAGACACGGTGAATTACCTTGAAACTTAAACCTGTTGTGAGAAAGTTATGTTTTATGCCAATAGAAAGCTCTATTATTTAACTTTACAATGGTTTTTAAATTTTTAATCTACTGTAATTAGACATTTCACAACTTTCCGTTTATTTTGCACTTTTTAAGTTTTTAACAGCTCTTTACTTCATAAATTTTTTGAAGTAGAAATCTGAAAATTGGCAGGATTACTTATCTTGTCATATGTGTCCTTCACAAGAAATTTCATCAAAATCGGAAATGGTGAGGATGTTAAGAAGGTGACTGACCTAACGTATGGAATTTTACAATGTAAAACATGCAAACATTCCTGATCTTTTTTCAGCACCTTGCCAATGCGATCCCACCCTCCCCCGTCTCCTCATCGGCACCCCTGACAGAAAAAACTATCTGAAAATGCATTAGCAAAAGTGCTTGCATTTTATGACTGATAAAAAGATGAATGACCTTGAGAGAATTCATTTCAGTGTGAAACAGAGCATATATGGAAACTCAAAGCGGGGCGCGGGGGGGGGGGAGTTCTGGTGAATACGGTCAATGAGAGAAATCATGCGCGTGAGATCAAATAAAATTCTTAAACTACCTCCTAAAAATTTCAGTGTTGTGTGCACCAAGACATTTCCCCCCCCCCCTCGCCCGTCTGTTGCTTTTCACATTGAAATGAATTCTCTCAAGATCATACATATTTTTATCAGAATCTTACAATAAAAGCACTTATGCTTCTTCAGATTGTTATATACGTCAGGGGTGTCCACAAAGAGGAGGGTCATAACGTAGCCTGTACCATCAACAATTTCTGGGGGGGATGAAAAGGGTTTTTGATCTCACTTTGTTGAATCTCATAATTAAAAAAATCCCATAAAAATTGGGGAGGGGGGAATTTTAATTTTTTAAAAATTTATTTGCTTAAATTTATTTATTTTTAATTTAAATTAAAAATTGCGTAGCACAGAACTTTTCTAATACAATAATAATCTATATATATAAAAATGAATGCTTGTCTGTATGTCATCTATGAACTCAAAAACTACCCGGCAGATTTGGCTGAAACTTTCACCGTTTGTTATTTTTGGTACTGGGAATGTTTATAGACCAGTTCGAAAAAAATCCGATCGATAGTTCCGTTTTTATTCCAATTTAAGTCACAATCCATTGGATAAATACGAATAAAATTATCGGCTGCAGAAATTAATTCGCGTGAAAGATTTCATTGATAAGAAGTTAGCTATTGCCATTTTTCTTGAGTTTGAACAAATAAATTCTTTCTTTATTGTTTTATGGCTTTTCATGCAACGGGGGGATTTAAAACTTTTTCTATTTGATATTTTTAGCGATTGATTGATCTTGCAAACTGCGTGAGTACAAAATTTGAGTATACTCACGGCTTCACTTGATACCTGGACCGATTATTATGAAAATTGCTATATATATGTATTTTTCCACGGAGAAGGTGCATAATGTGCTCATTGAAGCCACTCGCCACCAGGTAGCACTGCAAAGTAGCAACTTCTGCCCCGTTCAACCGATTGTTATGAAAATCAGTATAATGATGTATTTTTTTGTTGGCGTAGCAACGCGCGTCGGGTACAGCTAGTAATAAATAAATAAATAATTATAAAAATATTTTTGAAAAATTAATTAATTTAAAAAAGAGCTAAAAAAATAAAAGAGGAAAAGATGGTTGAGAAAAATTTGAAGGGGGGTGGATTTGCGCCATTGGACTTGGGGGGGGGGGCCCTCTGGATTTCGTACGTTTAAACAAAACTAAAATACTGAAATGCTTTATGAAGTTGATACGAAAACAAAATAGAAACACAAATGAAAGTTTCAGACAGTTATATTTTCTCATTCAGCGAAACAACAACAACAAAAAAAAAATCGTATTAAAAGTTAAAAAATACATTAAGCAAAAACAAAATGTCGAAATGTCGTCTGGTGAATGCACCGAGAAGAGTAAAAGAAGTTTTAAACAAAAATTTACGAAAAACAAGAGTATTCTTTGTTTGAAATTATTACTTTAAGAGCCATTGTCTGTAAGAATCAGGCAGTTTACGGCATTTGTGATTGTTGACATTTTTAATTTTTCTTATTTTCACATATGTTGTTCCTTATCATGAATGTACTGTTTGTGCAAAATATGAGCTTTGTCTGCCTTACCGTTTTTGGGAAATTAAATTTTTTAATTTAGGGGGCGTGGCACATTTTTGCGTATTTTTCAAATTTGCAGATTTTAAAGTTCTTGTTGCTTTAAGCGCCCCTATAATGACATGGATTTTTAAATTCTATACTATTATATGGTCTTCTTAGAAACTATTACAGCTGTCAAATCGGTGTCACTACGAGGGCGAGGCCACAAACTCCGTTTAAAAATGACCGAAAATGATTTTTTTTACTACATTCAATGCCAATTTTCTCAAAGCGCCTTCATGATGACACCAACGTTTTTACATAAATTCCTAGCTACACTTGCATACATCAAAAATATGTAATAAAATTGGTGTCACTATTAGGGCGCCAGAAGATATTGAAACTTTTATGTGATAAATTTCACAAAAATGCAAATGTTTAAAATCTAACTACTACTCTCGCCCTCATAGCAGAGATCTGAAACTAACTAAGTTTGATAACCAACATGTTCGTCTAACATATGAAATAAAAAAAACGGTGTCACTCTTATTACTTTCGAAAATATAATCATTCGAAATTAGTATGTTATGGAGTTATTTAAAAAAAGACTTTTCTAATTCGAATGGCTTTTTGCACGGTTTGTTTTAAACTTTAATATAAAATTACAGTAGTGACATCTAAAACAATATGTTTCTAATGATTTTTATAAAAAAAGCTTTATAAAAAGCATTAGAAACACAGTAGATCGATATAGGTACAGATGGACATATTGTGTAATGTGCATTATAGGCTAAAATAGTCGTACTAATATTCATAATTTTTCAACCATACTAAATTTTATCTGTTATTTATATTAAAAATGCAACTATTTATAACATAATGTCTTAAATCGCTATGAACATAATGTATTATATAGTGAGCATTCAGAATCTGAAACATAATTTGAAGATGACGTAGAGTAAAACAAAGAAAACATGAAATATCAAATCACCCAGTTTCAGAAAGACGGTCATCTCTTATTGATCTGGTAATTTTGTAGCACTAAAGCTTGGGAAAACATGGTATCCAGGAGAAATAGTAGAAGAAGTAGACCATTTGCAAGTAAAGGTTAAATGCATGGCAAGAAGGATTGGAATAAATAAATTTATTTAACTGGAAAAAAGGCGAGTATTGGTATAATAATATAAACATATTATGCACAATAGATCCACCTGTTCCTATATCAAAACGAGCATTTTCTATTCAAGATAAAGACGCTCTTACTATCCAAAGCTGTTTGTGTTAAACGTTGCTTCTTTGTAATAAATTAAAAATAAATATGATCAAAAACACTATCTGGATGTGATAAGATTAAATTAACAAAATACATAAATAAACAAATAAAATAAATTAAAAATAATAATAATAAAATGAAAAAAATACAACAGAACATACTAACTTCGAATGACTATATTTCCAAAAGTAATAGGAGTGACACTAATTTTATTAGTTCAAATGTTAGACAAACGTGTTGGTTATCAAGCTTAATTAGTTTCAGATCTCTGCTATGAGGGGGCTAGTTGTATTCAGATTAGCAAATGGTCAACTTCTACTATTTCTCGGGGATACCATGTTTTTCCAAGCTTTAGTGCTACAAAATTACCAAATATCAATAAGAGATGACCGTCTTTCTGAAACTAGGTGATTTGATTTTTTATGTTTTCTTTGTTTTAGTCTACGTCATCCTCAAATTATGTTCCAGATCCTGAATGCTCGTTATATAATACATTATGTTCATAACTATTTAAGACATTATGTTATAAATAGTTGCATTTTTAATATAAATAACAGATAAAAATTAGTATGGTAGAAAAAATATGAATATTAGTATGACTATTTTACAGGGTTGGCCGGATTGGACCCAATTGGGTTGGACCCAATGTGTTTTTTTCTTTTTTGAAAAAACCCTTTTAAAAAACACATTATTTAGCCCACTTTTGGTTTTTTTTTAAATTTTCTGAGAAGTTTTCTAAAAAATTAATTAATGTAAGTACTTTTGCAATTTAAACTTCTTTTTTATTCGTTCTTCATCACAGACAATGGACATAAAAATGAATTTTGAACTTTAATAGTATTTCTTAACTATTAAACTTAACGGCTTTAACTTAACGGCATTAAAAAAAATACTTCAAAGATTTTAAATAAATATATTAATCTTAAACTGGTCAATAAATAACTTAAATTATCTTGACTAATTCCTGTCACGTCTGATTTTCTCAATATTTGTAGATTGTACAGAGGAAACTACTCTAGCTAAAAAGTCTTTCATGTGAATTATTTTCTGAAAACCAACAGCAAAAGGTCACAAATCTCGAATAAACAAGGTATATTTTTTAGAAATTAACAGGTTTTACAAACGGTCGGGCAAAAAACAGAATAGGGTGTATACAGTATTTTCATTGTCTTACGAAAAAGTTTAATCTTTCTTACTCTGTACACAGAAATAGAAAAGCAGGCAACATAAAATTGAAAGAAATGTCCTGATTAAGCTGGAATTCAGAAAAAAGGGATTTAAACTACTTGAGGTTCTGCAGTAGTTTTGCATAACAAAATGAAATACAATAAAGTAAAATGCAAAAAAAAAATATATATAGTAATTAAAAAAGAACAAACTAACAATAGATTTTATTACTCGAGAAGTAACTTTGCCTTAGCTGTTGGTAATCATGGAAACTAAAACTTCGCCATTCTTAGGTTTCGTCGTCTTTTATAGTACTTTTCTTCAGAAAACGCTGAATTTTCCAGCTTTTTTTTAACCCCAAGACAAATTTTGTGCTTTGTCCATATACTTACGCTCTAATATGCTACACGTACCCAACATTTTCCCTGAAAAAAAAGAGAAAAAATACACATTTCTTTTAAAAAACCCAACTTTAGTTGGGTTTTTTGGGTTTTATTTTAAAAAACCCAAAAAACCCTGGGTCCATGGGCTTTAAAAAAAAACTCGGGTTTTTGCCAACCCTGCTATTTTAGCCTATAATGCACATTACACAATATGTCCATCTGTACCTATATCGATTTACTGTGTTTCTAATGCTTTTTATAAAGCTTTTTTTATAAAAATCATTAGAAATATATTATTTTAGATGGCACTACTGTAATTTTATATTAAAGTTTAAAACAAACCGTGCAAAAAGCCATTCGAATTAGAAAAGTCTTTTTTTAAATAACTCCATAACATAGTAATTTCGAATGATTATATTTTCGAAAGTAATAAGAGTGACACCGTTTTTTTTATTTCATATGTTAGACGAACATGTTGGTTATCAAACTTAATTAGTTTCAGATCTCTGCTATGAGGGCGAGAGTAGTAGTTAGATTTTAAACATTTGCATTTTTGTGAAATTTATCACATAAAAGTTCCAATATCTTCTGGCGCCCTAATAGTGACACCAATTTTATTACATATTTTTGATGTATGCAAGTGTAGCTAGGAATTTATGTAAAAACGTTGGTGTCATCATGAAGGCGCTTTGAGAAAATTGGCATTGAATGTAGTAAAAAAAATCATTTTCGGTCATTTTTAAACGGAGTTTGTGGCCGTCGCCCTCGTAGTGACACCGATTTGACAGCTGTAATAGTTTCTAAGAAAACCATATAATAGTATAGAATTTAAAAATCCATGTCATTATAGGGGCGCTTAAAGCAACAAGAACTTTAAAATCTGCAAATTTGAAAAATACGCAAAAATGTGCCACGCCCCCTAAATTAAAAAATTTAATTTCCCAAAAACGGTAAGGCAGACAAAGCTCATATTTTGCACAAACATTACATTCATGATAAGGAACAACATATGTGAAAATAAGAAAAATTAAAAATGTCAACAATCACAACCTGCCTGATCCTTACAGACCATGACTCTTAATTCTCTGATCGGAACTTCTCATTTTCGAAGGTAAGCTTGTTCTCCTCGCGCTATTGTAACTCAAAGGATAATATTTTTCATTTCCAGGTGTTAAGTGAGATTAACCTGAGTTGCCTTAGATGCTTGTGAGTTGAAAGTTTTCGAGGGAAAATAACAGGCTCCTCAAGCAACGGCAGAGAGAGAGAGAGATCCTCGTAGGCTACGGTATTGGAAAAATAGTGATAGAGCTATGAAATGTATTTTTTGAAAAAAATTCTGAGGGGAGATGTTTTGGGATATTCAAGGTCAAAAGGCACGGTGAATGACCTCGTAACTTAAACCTGTCGTAAGAAAGTCATGTTTTATATCAATTAAAAGCTCTATTCTTTAGTTTTATAATGATTTTTGAATTTTTATTCTACTATAAATGGAGAGAAGTTACAGTCATTTGTATGTCACAACTTATCGTTTTTTTTCGTATTTTTTTCAGTTTTTTAACAGCCCTAAATTTCAAAAAATTTTTAATACAAATACAAATGTGACGACCAGCAACAGGCTCTTGGCCCAGCTAGGCTGGTCCTAGTCAATTTATTAGTCCTCAATGAAGATCAATGGTCCTCTTAAAGCTATCCACCCCCTTGCTCATTACCACCTCTTCAGGGAAGCTGTTCCAAGTGCCCACAACCCTAGTAAAGTAGTAGTTTTTCCTTATTTCCAGGTTAGTCTAAGATTTGAATACCTTAAAACAATGACCTCTCGTCCTGCTTTCCGTGCAAAAATTAAATCCATTAACATCATTCATTTTGATAAACTTAAACAGCTAAATCATGTCCCCTCTGACCCTCCTTTGCTCCAGGCTATACATATTAAGCCTATTAAGTCTGGTATCATAATCAACATCTGAAAGTCCCCTTAATAATCTAGTTACTCTTCTTTGAACCCTTTCAATTACAGAAATATCTTTCCTCAGATAAGACGACCAAAACTGCACAGCATACTCCGAATGGGGTCTCACTAAACTCCTATATAAAGGCAGAGAACCTTCTTAGATTTTTTTGAAATAGATCTATTGATAAACCCAAGCATTCATTTGGCTTAGTTACTTGCAATGCTGCACTGTTGACTAAACTTGAAGTCCTGATTTATTAAGATACCCAGATCAATAACATTTTCTGCCTGACTAATGACTGAACCCTGTAAAAAATAACTCGTACCCTTATTTCCAAGACATAAGTGTAGCACTTGACATTTCCCTACATTAACTGCCATACCACACCTATCCACCCACTTAGTAATATAATCTAAATCCTCTTGAAGCTGTTTTACCTGTTCTTCATTTTCTACAATCCCCATAACTTTTACATCATCAGCAAAACAATTCATGCTTCCAGAAATATTCTCATTGATGTCGTTCATAAAAATAATAAACAAGAGAGGCCCTAAAACTGGACCCTGAGGAACCCCACTTAAAACATCACTTCATTTTAGAATGATTTCCCCTCACAACTACTCTTTGTTTCCTTTCCGTCAGCCAATTTCTAACTCAAAATAAAGTTTTTCCTCCTATTCCTATATCACCAAGTTTGCTGAGAAGAGCAACATGCGGTACCTTATCAAAAGCTTTTTGAAAATTAATATAAACAACATCCAAACTTTTTGTTATCTAAAGCCAAGGTAACCTTGTAGTAGAAATGCAATAAAATAGTAGCACACGATTTACCTTTCCTGAACCGATACTGCAAACTAGTCAACAGACTATTAGTCTCTACGAAATTCATAATCTTAATTTTGATCAAAAGTAGAATTCTAAAAATTGGCAGGATTACTTATCTTGTCATATGTGTCCCGCACACCAAATGTCGTTAAAATCGGAAATGACGACAGATCAAGAAGGTGATTGATATCTGAGGACACAAAAAGTTTGTTTTAAACTTTCAATCCTTATATATATATATATATATATATATATATATATATATATATATATATATATATATATATATATATATATATATATATATATGTAAGAACCGCCGCTCGGTTCTTATTACGAATCTTGGTTTTCGCAAGTTGCAGTGTTGTGCCGTGATAATCCACCACGTAGGAAGAGGACAAAGCTACATTCACAAATCACATCTTTATTTTTACATGGAATATAACAGCAGGAACTTCTCTTAACTAACTAACTTGTTTAGTTGTGCCACGATTTTTATATAGGGAATATCATTAAAAGATTACAGATAATTATCCCTCGATCATGTGACCGCACGTGATCTATATAGGAGGAGCAGATTGCAATAACGAAATATTATTGGGCTTTGCACCGCAGACAGAGGCTGGCTTAAGTCTGGAGGGGAAAAAAGTGTCTGGTAGGTACTATAAGGGGAATCTCATCTGAGCCCAGAACATAGCCATATATGGTATGAGAAGCATTTAAGTGTGTAAAAAAATAATGTCTGTGACTCATACGCGCTGACATATAAGTGAACAGAACTTAATATGGAAAAGGCCTAGCAAAGGATTTTTTATATTACATCCCCCCTCCCCCAAAGAATACGACAGGATTGAAGAAGAAAAAAAAATGAAGACGGGAAATTATCTGCAACCTCTTTCCTTTTTTTTTTTTTTTTTTTTTTTCAATCTTCTGAAATGTTATAACATTATACACATTACCTATACAATAACACTACAGTTACTAATAAAAACACAGTACAATTAAAATGACATTGAAGTTTGAGGTCAAATTATGTAACACTCAATACTTTTTGTAAGTTCTCTACATAATTCAACATATGTACTCAACATTCTTTCTACTTTTAGCTCAACGATGAACAATAATATTATTTCACTCGTGAGATAGCTTGAAGTTGCTCGGTACATTATATTTCCTCAGTTTAGATATATGAACTGTTTGTGTTTTTTCTTTGGTATGCGCATTCGGTTTGTTAATTTCATAATTAACATCTGAAATTTTTTGAAGAATTTTATATGGTCCACTGAATGGTTGAGACAGTTTTCGAGAATTAGGATATCTGAATTCTTCATATATGACAGTGTCATTTGTATTAAAAGTTTTGTCCACAAATCTTGCATCGTAGTATATCTTATTTCTTTCGTGGTATTCTTTAGTTCTTTCAACTGCCAATTTCCTTGCTTGTTCGACCGGAGGATATATGTCTTCTTTTACTGGATTTTCAAAAGGTACAATACCATACATTAAATATGAAGGAGGAAACTTTGTTACTGAGTGTGGAGTCAAGTTGTATTCTTGAGTCACCTGCTCCAGCAATTTAGGCCAAGGAACTTTTTTAGAAGTTTCATTTACTTTACACTTTAATCGAGTGACAATTGTTTGGTTTAGTCTTTCCACTTTGCCATTACATTCTGGTCTGTGTGCTGTAGTTAACAATTGTTTAATTTTATTGTGCTTTAGAAACTTCTTAAAATGGGAAGACGTCAATGCCGGATTCTTATCACTCAAAATACTTTTAGGCACTTGTACGCTGAAGACTTGCTTAAGAAAGTTAATGTATGTTTCGGAAGTAATTGACTTTCACGCAAAAGACCACATATATCTTGAATGATGGTCAATGATTAATGTCATATACTTTTAGTGGAATTGTAGTAATTGAAACCAGCTACACTATCTATTGCAACAAGATCAAATGCTTTTTCAACCGGAGGCATGGATTGTAGCAGGCCAAATCTTTTTTGCCGAGGTTTTTTATTTACCTGACACGTATGACAATGCTTGTTAAAATTAGTTATGTCTATTGTTATATTTTGCCAATAGTAAACAGGCGTAAGTAAATTAATTCTTTTTTGAATTCCTGGATGTCCAAATGTTTCATGGACAGTTTTGAGCAGTTTATATCTTAAGAAGAATGGAACAACAATTCTTGTAAAACCCTTTCTACGCAGGCATAAAATATTATTAATTTCAATGAAATTACCCGTTAAATTGTCATTTTTTTGAGCCTCTTTAATTTCCTCCAATTGCAGTAGATGTGAAGCTTGGGTTCCAGTAACTGTTACTTCATCTTCCTCTTTTAGATTACTTTTAGGTATATCTCTTGAGAGCATATCAGCCTCAAAATTCATGGTACCTTTCGTGTACCTAATATCATAGTCATACATGCTTAATAACAAGGACCATCGGAACAAACGTCCTTTTAAATTTTTTACATTTTTGAGCCAAACTAACGAGGCGTGATCAGTATGTATGGTAATTTTTCGACCAAAAAGATAGTGATGAAATTTGTTCAAAGAATCGACTACAGCCAGACATTCCAGCTCTGTAATTCCATAATTTTTTTCATAATCCTTTAAAGAGCGGGAATGGAAAGCTATAGGATGTAAGGTACCAGAATCATCAGGCTGTTTCAGTACTGCTCCCACACCAGTTTGACTAGCGTCAACACAAATATGACATTCTTTGCTAGGATCAAATATTTTTAAAATAGGTTTACAAATTAATGAATTTTTCAAAACTTCAAATGCTTCCTGGCATTCATCTGTCCATTGCCAAGTTGTGTCTTTTTTCAGCAAACGATTTAATGGATTTCTAATAGTCGCATACTTGTTTATAAATTTGTGATACACATTTATTGACCCCAAAAATCTTTGAAGAGATTTGACATTGGTTGGTGGTTGCAATTTTTTAATATCTTCAATATTACTATTATCTGGGGTACACACAATAACACAACAATTCTGTTACAAATTTCATAACCTAAAAATTCAATTTTTGTCTGTAAAAAAGAGCATTTAGAAGCTTTTAGCTTGATGTTTTCTGTCCTGCACATTTCAAAGATTTGTTTAAGGTGATTTAAATGTTCTGTAAGAGTCTCAGAAAAAATTATTATATCATCAAAATAGTTAGTTGCAAATTTAATTTTTTGTTTTGTCAGAATTCGGCGCAGAGTTCTCTGGAAAATACTTCCGGAATTTTTCCAACCAAACGGTAATTTATTCCACTCATATAGGCCACTGTTAGTGACAAATGCAAGCTTTTCTGTATCTTGGGGATGTACGGGTATATGCCAATATCCCGACGCCATGTCTAATTTTGAGAAATATCGGCTTTTTCCTAATTTATCTATGAGTGTTTCTATTAACGGCAATGGTTCTGCATCTGATTTTGTAATTTGGTTCAATTTCCTGTAGTCTATGCATAATCGACTTTTTTTATTTTCGTCTTTTTTAAAAACTAGGGTAACAGGCGCACTATAAGGACTTGAGCTCTCTTTTATTATTTTTGCTTTTAACAATTCTCGAATTTGATTGTCAATTTCTTCCTGTTGTTTAGGGGACGTTTTATATGCCCTTAATGTCACCGGTAAGTAGGATGTTAACCTTACCCGTTGTGCTTCAATTCTAATAGTTCCAACATCATACTTATTTATCGAAAATATATCGTCATAATTTTGAAGCATTTCCTTCAGATCCGCATTTTCTCCGTTTTCCGAATTCCCGTTGATTGACTGACGTGAGCGTAGGCCTCCACCCACGCAATCCAACACGGAAACCTTAGAAAAATGAATAGGATCATTTTTTTCGCTTCTCCAAATTTTCTTTTTTTCTCCTTGATTACTGGTGCTATTAATTGCCTTTTTTATGCTATTTTCAGTTCGATTTTCCTTAAAACATTTTTTCTTTTTAGTTTTGTTAACTTTTTTTCTACGCTTACTTTTCTTTAATTTAGTATTTTCATTTCCAGGATCATTATTTTCACCGTCCTTAACCTTGATTTCAGGCAAAATGTGCAAAGACAAATCATTTAGCGCGGACTCAGAAAAAGTGATCAGTTTTTTCCGATCCTGCATAACGACCCGTCTCATACAGTCAATGACTAAATGAAATCAAATGCAACTCTTTAAACCTAATATGGCATATGGTAAATCGGTGTCTAGAATAAAAAATTCCACCGGTCTAACGATATTACCAACTTTAAGGTGGAGCGTACATGTTCGGTTAAGTGTCAGAATTCCCTGGGTTTGCTTAACATTCACGATTGTTTTTTCTTCAATCAAGACATTTAATGTTTTTGCAATCACACTAGGAATAATGTTTAAGGTTGATCCTGTATCTAAATTTAAACAAATCTTTTCCCCAGTAGCACCAGAACGTTCAAATCTGGTACAGAAATCGTGTTATTGGTCCAATGACGGTGTTAAGTGTTACTTGCACGTAAAATTAGACGTACAGCAACAGTGATATTATCACGGTGCCAGTCTAGTTCTGAGGGGACGTCATATTAGACGTTCAAAAAACGTTCTAATGACACGGTGTTATTCCCGTGTTAAAATAACGTAATATTTGACGTTCAGCTGTCACCGCATCCGAGCGCCCTCTATATCTGTTTACCGTGGAATAGTTACAGAAACTTTCTTTGCTTACCAACTTCAACCACTTTTGGAGCAACTGCTGAAAAACAATCCGAGCAAAGGATTATTCTTTTATCAAACGTAAGTGATTAATTTAATTATAATTACTTTTAAATCTTTCACATGTTAATTTTGTTTATAAATCGAATTTCATTTAATTTTGACTTAATTTAGGTTTTTTTCTTAGCTTCGAACATTCTGCAAAACTTAGTTGTTCCATTTGTATAATTTAATATCAATGGCTATTTCACGGATATATTTTTCGCTAACGTTTCTTTGTACAATTTTCATTTCTGATCTGAATTCGAATTGATTGCTACATTTATTTTCCTTAAAGTGGTTGTTTTAGTTATTCTTGTTTTCGACTGTGAATTTTAAGTTGCAATAGATTATACATATATATTTTGTTTTTGCTGAATCTCAGTTTTTGATGCATTTAAAATGCTTTATTTTAATGTTTTTATACTTTTAAGAAAGTAGACGGCTCACATAATGATTCTATTATTGCAAAAATAAACCTCCAAAATTTTAATGAAAAATGTGTTGCTGCTGTAAAATGTGATACATACTGTACAGAAATCAGAAAATTAGTATTCTTGAATGTTGAGACAGAAAACGAGTCTAAATTATTTAAAGAATTTTTCAATTTAAAACATTCATGATAAAGAATCAATTTTATCAACAGAAAAGGTCTCAATCAAAATAGTACCTAAAAAAATTATGGCGTTGAAAATGGTCAAGATTATAAAAACAAGATTCGTTGCATAACGCATTCAATTTGTTCTATTCTAAAGCAATATTTCCTGTTGTTAAAGATATTATGTCTGACTATGTTTTTTTGTTTTTATTCATTTTTTTTCAAAAGCAAGTTGAAATAAATGCTAGGTTATGTTTTCGGTTTATAAAAATAGAATGCGTATTGCTTGTTTATTCTGTCGCAGCAAAACAAAATGGCGAGCTGCTACCAGCTGTTGATTACCATCACCTGGTGTTTGAAAGTTTTCTGCATTTAATATTCCCCCACAGATTTAACAAATAAAAAAGACTGACAAAAATCAACTAATTGAATTGAAAACGGATGAGGAAAGAATAATAATATTAAATAGAAGTGTTGGCTTAAGGAGTTAAAATTATCTCCCAGTGTTTTTTGTATTAAGAAAAATATTCTCCCTGTAACGAATTGTTTGAACACAGATTTTTTTTTTTTTAAGTCTTTATTTTGAGTTTTAGATTCGGCTTTTTAATTTTTAATGTCTTTTTGACGAAAAACCAGCCTTGCTCTTGCATCAATCGGCATACTATAAGTGGAATTAAATTGTATTAAATTATGAGTAGAGTATGTTTTGTGCCATTTTTAAATAGGATCCAATTTACGTTGAATGAAGGGGCAAAAAAATCCTCAACCTGACCTTTTCATATGTTCATGAAACTTTGAAAAATCTTCTCTTCCACTTCTTAAATTTGTAAATAATTTTGAAAAAAAAAATCAATCATTCATAACTTATGATTTTGAAATTTGTTAAAAAGCATTTGCTGATCGGCAGTGCTTTCAAATATTTAACTGCATTTCTATGAGAACTTCAGTCTTGTAAAATAGCTCCTTTTGAAATACAATTACGTGCTCTTCAATTCGATATGTAAATTGAAAAACTTTTAAAAATATGTTTCTCACGAAATTTCAAAAATACTTGAGATAGTGTCTTTCATCTCAAAAAATTAGTGCTAATCAAGGGTGTTTGTGATCCCAAATTTCCGAAAATTTTGGGCTGACGCAATCTAAAACTAAAAAAGTATTTTAAAAAAAAATTTAAAGTGGTACTTTTCAAATGATTTCAAATGTAAAGGGGGCAACTTCCATAAATTTCACTGTCTATAGAACAAAGTACTTGAGTCCACCATCACCCCTGGTGCTATCCCTTAATGGTTCCACTCTGAAAGTATTTTTTTTTTCAAAATCTCTAAAAGACATTATCTCAAAAAAAAAAAAAAAAAAAAAAGAGAATTTTTTTTCCTAAATATTGAGTTATGTGAAAAAATTTTTTCGAAGAGTATTTAAGTTACTGATCAAGTTAAAGTGCATGTAATTTTCAGCCATTACACAATCCTGATGCTCCCATAGCTTTGAGATATCATTGCAAAGCACTGCAGGAAGGCATATTAACAAACATCAATTACTCATTAGTTGCGTCGTCTGGCTTTGCACGGTCTACCTCGAAAATAAAAGTTATGTCAAGTGACCATTGTTCAGCAATCACTCTTGAACAAAAAACTAAAAAAATCAGTAACATTTTGCTGCAGATTCCGGGAAAATAACCAAAAAGGGAACATTTTAAGTATCTCGATCACAGGAAAACCCTCAAAGCAAAACTCAGAATTTTATTTGTTCATGTTTGACAAAAAAAAAAAAAAAATGCAACAGATCTTTTTTCTCAATGATTTTCTGCATGCTACAAATTTCAGTAAAAGCATTGTTACGGAAAGTTGATGAAGCACTGATAATTTGAATGGAGGAAATCCCTCGAAAAATAGGGATTTTATGTCGAAATCTAAGTATTATAATTAGTAGTTTTCAGTTGATATCTCCGCTAATTATTATCGGATGATTATTTTGAATAGCCAAACATAAATACGGGAAAATTACGAATACATCGATACCTGGTTCGATGTTCAGTTTACTGGCGTTCGGGAGAAGTAACTCGGACAGAGATAGATAGATTAATGCATAGATAGATAGGTACATACGCTCAGTTTTTAATTATGTAAGATGAATTATGAAAAAAAAAATTTTTTTTTTAAAACATATGCATCTTAATGATATAAAAGAGCAAAGTTTCTGAAAGTTTCTTGTTAGTCTGAAATGGTCTGGTTGAGTGCCTAGTTGATTTAACAGGTGAGTGACCCAATACGAAATAGAACTCAAAGAAATTAAAACAGTAACAAATGAAATAAGCTTATTTTTTTTACAATGAAAAAAACAATTTAGTGCACATCTCTTCTTTGTCTGACAACTTCCATTTCATTCTTTGGTATAAGTCTTAATAAACGCGATTTTGGAAAAGTATCAATGAATATTTTCATATCTTGAAAATAATTATAGTAATATCTCTGAAATGTGTGTGGTACATTGATTTTTACCTTTCTTCATTATTTACTCTGAGATGTGCACAAAATAGATAATTTAAGTAATGCAACTAGCATCTTCTCCTGAAAGCATCAGGCCATGTTTTATATGTGTACAAACTGGTTTTTCTATGTAGAAGTACACTGCTCAAAACAATTAGGGGAGCACATGATTTTAACAAAATTACGTAAAGATGTATACTAATAAGTAACATAAAATGAATAATCCATAATTTAAAGCCTATCAGGAAACGGAAGAAGAAAACTTCATATGCAAATCAGTGTTCATGCCGTCAAAAACCAGAAAAAGGAGGTAAGGGCAGAAATCGGGATGTGGCAGAAACATGTTTTTTTTTTTTTTTTGCCGCAACTGTGAAATTCGATTACGCAGTATTTTTTTCTTGAGACAAGGTTACTTGAGAATGTCTCAACAATGTGTTTACTGGAATCCATGATTTATAGGCAGACTGGAATGCGGGCAATCATAACGTAGTATTGCGGACGCTGTTGGAGTCTCCAATAGTGTTGTTGCAAGGTTGTGGAATCGATTTCAAGAGACAGGAAATATTGGACGTCGATCAGGGCAAGGTCGGCCACAAGCCACTGCAGCAACTGATGACCGGTATATACTGTTAACACCCCGTTGAAGCAGAACAGAGAATGCTACGCAGCTGCAAAGAGAGTTGCTCTTGATAAGAGGACGAAGGATGTCCAGCCAAACAGTACGTAATCGACTTTATGAGGGAGGGCTCTATGCACATAGGCCAATGGTCTGCATTCCGTTGACCCCCTCGCCACCGTGCGGCCAGAAGAAGATGGGCTGCTGAACATTGAGATTGGGAACAACATGATTGGAGCCAAGTGCTGTTTACAGATGAGTCCCAGATCAGTCTGGAATGTGACATCCAATGCGTTCTGGTATGGAGGTACAGGGTCACTCGAAATACCCCCGCATTTATTTGTGAAAGGTCACAATCCAGATTAGTTGGTTGGATGGTATGGGGTGGAATCAGCATAGGCGGACGTACGGACCTAAATATCATTCGGAATGGCACTTTGATGGGCTGAAGGTATGCAGATGAGATACTGCGACCTTTTATGTCATCCCTTACGCTGGAGCCATGAGAGATTCCTTTGTTTTCCAGGATGATATTGCCTGACCGCATAGAGCTCGTCTGGTGAAGAATGTACTTGTAACTGAAACAATACAGCATATGGAATGACCAGCGTACTCTCCTGATCTGAATCCAGTCGAGCATGCTTGGGACATGCTCGAACGATGCATTGCTACGCGACCAAGGCCGTCTGTTGCTGTTCGAGACTTGGAGATTGCACTTCTTGAGGAGTGGAACAGTATTTCCCAAAGTACGATCGATAACCTCATCGCATCCATGGCAGAAACAGGTGTGCCGCAGTCTTAGATGTTCGAGGAGACCACACACTCTATTAAAACTTATGCATCATGTCTAAACAGTACCTTCTTTCATCGTTTACATGTAACCAAATTGTTGCCCTAAATAATCTTTTCATGTTTTTTCCATATTTTCAAAGAATTAAAGCTTAATTCCAAAATTTTTTACTTCTTTTTTCTGTATTGCGCATTGATAGGCGTGTACTATCCATTGTATGCCAATACATGACTGTCTCGCTCGAATTTCTTCACTTTTTTGCTTGCTCCCCTAATTGTTTTGAGCAGTGTAGAATCAAGTTATGACACTTAAAATTATTACAAAA
Organism: Uloborus diversus; assembly: GCF_026930045.1. Classification (NCBI taxonomy): domain Eukaryota; kingdom Metazoa; phylum Arthropoda; class Arachnida; order Araneae; family Uloboridae; genus Uloborus; species Uloborus diversus. The sequence continues at coordinate 18,810,216 of NC_072733.1, read as the reverse complement.
TTAGACTAAAAATACTAATCAATTCAGGTTCTATATCAAACAACAAATAAACACGCAAAAATGATGCATAAATGCAGAAATAAAGAGTATCAATTTATTTTTAAAATAATGAGAAAAAAGTTTTTTGCAGTATGAAATGGTGGAAAAAAAAGTACTATCATAGAAAACGCATAGAACTTTCTCAGTGATTTTTTTCCCCCGCTTGGAGAAATTAAGGGTCTTGCTCGATATTTAGCACGAAAGTCACAAACATGGGTACTCGAGTTAGATTTTGAAATTCCTTTAAAAGCAGCATGGTTTTCTGTGATTAAAACTAGAATCATATTTTATGTTTTTTTTACATACATCATTATGTAATTTTTTTCATTAAAGAAAATCCTAAGTCAAATTGTCTCTTATGTTAAAAAAATGTATTGCCCCTCTATGACCATTTCTGAAAAATGATGAACCACTGGGCTCCCAAGGTATGATCAACGGTTGTATTGTACTATTGGATTTGAACACTTCGGGTTACATTTTTTTCCAACTTATTTAGTTTAATTTTTATCATTCAAAAAATAAGAATGTTTACGTCAGGTGATGATTTCTGACTGTACTTCAAATTTTGTACGCACTTAATCTTATTATAAGCTTCAATTTTTGTCTTTTACTTCCTTTTACAAAAAAGGAAGTATTGTATTCGCGAAAAAATTTTCACTCAAAAATCGCCCTTAATTTCCATTTTGCTCACCCCCAAATGAATGTTGAGTTTTTTTTTCGATTCGACCACATGCGGAAGAGTGCCTAAGAATGTATAGACACGCGAAATATCCATTTTGACCATCACCGAGGTAATTACAACGACTTTTCTCGTGACGTCTGTATGTATGTGCGTATGTGTGTATGTGCGTATGTGCGTATGTGCGTATGTATCTCGCATAACTCAAAAATGGTATGTCCTAGAAAGTTGAAATTTGGTACATAGACTCGTAGTGGGGTCTAGTTGTGCACCTCCCCTTTTGGCTGCTTTCGGATGTTCCTAAGGGGGTCTTTTGCACCTTTTTGGGGGGAAATCATTGTTAATTTCGATGTAAACTCAAGTGGCGTTATAATTTGTCGGACACTTGGCGATATATCGCCAGTCTTTTGGTCGCCAAGTTTTGTCGCCAACTTGGCGACAAATTTGGCGGAGTTTTTTTTTTTTTTTTGGTTTCAATTTGGCCATTGTTGGTGATATTTAGAGAATAAATATTGAATCACATTAAAATAGCGAATAATGGGGAAATGACATTAAATTGGAGTAAAAGGAAGTCATGTGATTCACACATCAGCTCGTTTATTTGTATTTTCATTTCAGGCAGCCAAGGTCATTAATGGGACAAAACGATCAACGCCTTTCTTTTTAATTTCTTATTGGTTGTTCCTAAAATCAAAATATGTGTAAGAGTTTATCATGTAAAATGAAGGGTATTTTGGAATTAAATTTTTTATTAACTTGTATGTATTACTTCATTGATTTTCTGTGTGACTTACGTGATTCTTTTGCTATTAACTAAGGAATAGAAGAATATAATTCACATGAATTTTTCTGAGGGCTAAGAAACATCTTTCATTTTAGAGAGAGAGAAAAGGGGGAGTAGAGGAAATTCAGGGTTTTAACCATAAAATTCTTTAATCAATCAAAAAGTTAATGCCTTAAAATGGCTTTACTAGGGAAGTCCATGGAAAATTTGAGACCCTTTTCAAGTAGAATCATAAAATGATTCAACTACAGTAAATTTTTTTTGTCATCCAAATATTATTCATCACAGACCAACTAAAAAGAAGCAGGAACTTCAAAAAAAATTCCCTTTCAAATTTTTACATTTGTGATAGTTTTGATACTGTTGCTGTATTTTATTTTAAAATTTATTCCTCCATATATGTAGTAGACACATCTTAGCCATTACAGAGCATCATTTGAAAATTGTAAGAACTTTAAGGGGAGTCAGTACCCTGAATTCTTTCAAAAATTCGATTTTTGATTTCTATATATTTTGATACTCCATTTCAGTACCTTTTTAATGATACAAACTTCTTGATCGTGCTCATATGATAGGTAAGTTAAAATAAACTTTTAAAAAATGTAAACATATTTTGATAAGGTATGATTTTCTTCTTTAAATTGTTATATCGAGAAATGGTATTTTTGAAACTAAATGTTCCTTTTTCTCAGAACCTGAATTGTGTTAGGCTTTGAAATTTTTGCCACCAATTCCATACAGCTAATTAAAATTTTTAGAAAAGCTTTCTTTCTGCAAAATTTTTCTTTAGTACAAAGAAAATGTCTACTTAAGGTACAGAAAAAATTCATAATTGTATCTTTAATAGATTTTCAGAGAAAGGTACATGAACATGTGCAAATTAACATTGACGGTATAGGGGGTACTAACTCCCCTTAAAATATGTATTTTATTTATTGAACTATTTTAATTTATTAATGTACAGGATTCGTCAAACCGGGCCCAGCACGGAAAAAAAACTCGTAGGTTTGTTAACACGACCACTTGAAAAAAATAAACTATCTCGATAGTCGATTTTTTTTTTTTTTTTTTTTTTTTCAAAATTTGCCGCATATTGAAACATTTATTTCAGAAACAAACTACATATTAGATTTAAAATAAATAATACCAAGTATACGAAAATTGGCATCTGTCTTTCTGAACAACTTCTTAAATTTTAGGAATTAAAACTGCATGTGGACTTGATTAAAAAAAAATCCAGGGTAGCTAAGGTTTTTCAAATTACTCCGTTTTTTTTTTTCAAACCCTGTTCATGTATTCATGGGAAATTACTTCTGAAGTTATGTTGTAATACACCTTGAATAAGCCCAAGAGTTTAACCTCGAAATTGTGGTGTGACTGCAAGGCGTACTGCTATTAACTGCTCTAGGGGGTTGCATTTCAGGAAAGTTAAGCCTCTACAAGTGTTCATTTCATCAAAATCGGTAAATTAATCGGTATTTTTGTAAATTTTGTGTTATTATTTGAGTCTGCAGAACAGAAAATATAAAACTATCATTTACAAAAACTGTACACGTTTAACAGATATTGTAAACAAAAGGTTCAAAAAAAAAACTACGTTTAGGAAAAAGTGCACAAAATCTGAGTATTGTAATTCAAGGTAGTATTTACGGGAGGAGTCGAAGGACCTTTACCCCTCTCAATATGTCAAATTTTGCAAAATGTTAATTTATATTTTCCAAATATGGCTAAGCATTTTTTTCCTGGATTTTTGTATAAGATATTTTTGCATTTTACTAGAGGGGCAAAAACTCCTCTAGTTGAGTTTTCGAACATCAGAACACTTTTGTACTAAATTTGGAAAAGATCTGTCGTAAACTAGAATTGTCTGAGGAAAACCCCTTTATGACGGGAGGCCAAACTCCCCCTCCCCCTTTGTAAATTTTTGTGCATCAAAGGAACTATGTGCCAAATTTTGCAAATATCATAAACTCGATTTGTAAAAAGGACAACGCTCTATGGGGTTTTTCCTCCCTCAGGGTGGAAAGAAAACTGCCCTATGTGAATTTCTGAACATCAAAGGACCTCTTAAACGATCCAACATAAACTGAATTTTGCATAAGGGCAAATCTTCTTTGGGGGAATTTCCACCTCCATGGGGAGGCGAAAACTCCCCTATGTGAATTTTTCAGCATCAAAGAAAGCTATGTGCAAAATCTGTCAAAGGTCCAGTGTAAACTAGATTTTTGTGAGAAGGAAAACCCTCTATGTGAATTGTTGAGCATCAAAAGACCTATGAGCCAAATTTGGCAAAGATCCGACATAAACTGAATGTGTACAAGGAAAAATCCTTTATATATTGTTTCCCATCAGTAGAGGCGAAAACCCCAAGGAATTTCTTGAGCATCAAAGTATCTACGAGTCAGATTTGGTAAACTCGATTTGTAAAAGAAAAAGTCCTGTATGTGGGCATCTGCAAACCATAGAAATGGAGCGAACACTCCACTATGAGACTTCTTGATCATCAAATGATTTGACAAAATTGAGTGTGCCAAATTTGTCAAACATCCGACATAAACTGGATTTTTTTGTAAAGAAAAATAATCATTGTGGTGTTCTTTGAGGGGGGGGGGGGGGATCTTTCTATGAGGAATTTTCGATCATCAAAAGATTTCAGTACGAAATTCAGCAGAGATCTGACGAAAATTGAATTTGTAAGTGGAAAACGCCCTTATGGGGTACACCCTTCATTTTTTGGAATTTTTTTACCTGTGAAAGCAGAATATTCAGTATTGTTTTGTTAACACCAAAATGAAACGTCATCCTACCACTTTAATATAACGTAATATTCCAGTTTCAAAATTGGTGCAAAAGCGGTGGTACAACACCAGATTTCGACGTGCTATACGACATCGATCGACGAGACACATAGACGCTTTTTAGACCGTTCTGGGAGAACGTAATTTGAACGTGTCGGTTGGTGTGCTCTGAACGTGTTATAGAACGAGCTTTGAACTCCTTTGTGCTGCTTTGGTTGTAATAAACTCGAGTTTCTTTTATTTTTAGTGTACACTTCATTATATAATTTATTTTCATTATATAATTTCTTTTCACTTTTGTAGATTATTTCGCCTTCTATATACCCGGGCACTAGTAATTGTCATGCTTCATTTGAATTTTCCTCTCCTTCCCTAAATTGTTTATCCTTATTCGGGGACTCTAGTAATGGTTCAACCGTCGAGGTATTTGGTTTATTTATGCAGGCTTGTCCCCAATGATATGCGTTAATAATTCCTCGTCGTGCTCAGAATTTACAAGGATTAGGAGGTAGCTCCAGTGTATAATGTGTTGTTTGTTTTTTACGGGCGTTCTTTCCCTCATTTTGGTTTAAAACACGACGTTGTTTGTCCTGTGGTTGACTAAAATTATTTCGTGAAAAATTATTTCTACTTTGGTGAGCGTAATTAGGGTTTTGCCGAAAATTGTTTTGCATTTGGTTTCGCGGTACCCAGTTTTGATAAAATTGGGTAGGCCCCCTATAAGGACTTGGTTGTTCTGTCTTGGTCTTAAATTCATTTTTTGACATTTCATGTGGTACCTCGTTAATTATCTGAGTGACCACTTGAAGCCATTCTGTGGGAGTTTGCGGGTCTTTAATTAGCAGAAAAGATTTAATTTGTTGCGGCAACCCAACTGAGAGCCCTTCTAGAATATGTTTGTTACTGAGATTTATTTTCCTCCCCAGTTCTACTTTTTCAGTGAAATAAGAGAATAATTCTTTGGTGTCTCCTGAGAATCTTAAGTTCTGGAAATCTGTGAAACTACTCATCGGGGTGAAATAATGCTCCTCAAAAATGTCTATTATCTCGAGAAAAGAAGTGCAACACAAACATTGATTAATGTAGATTTTTAAGGCGGATCCGCGAATAAATTTCTGAAAATTTTTTAACTTCCAGCTATCATTTAATTTATTTAGGTTCGTTTGTTGGTTAAAATGAACTAACCAAGCTGAAAAATTTATTCCCAACTCTGGCTCAAACAATAAGATTTCTGGATTGCTACCCGTATTTGTTTGTTTTGCTTCATTTTCAGAAGCAGAAATCCCGGCTAAATTTAGTTCTTGCATTCTCTCAGTACCCCAGTAGCACCAGAACGTTCAAATCTGGTACAGAAATCGTGTTATTGGTCGAATGACGGTGTTAAGTGTTACTTGCACGTAAAATTAGACGTACAGCAACAGTGACATTATCACGGTGCCAGAGTAGTTCTGAGGGGACGTCATATTAGACTTTCAAAAAACGTTCTAATGCCACGGTGTTATTCCCGTGCTAAAATAACGTAATATTTGACGTTCCGATATCACTGCATCCGAGCGCCCTCTATATCTGTATACCTTGGAATAGTTTCAAAAACTTTATTTGCTTGCCAATTTCAACAGCTTTCGGAGTAACTGCTCAAAAACAATCGGAGCAAAGGATATTCTTTTATTAAAAGTAAGTGATTAATTTAATTATATTTATTTTTAAATTTTTCACATGTTAGTTTTGTTTATAAATCGAATTTCATTTAAATTTTGAGTAAATTGGGGTTTTTTTCTTAGCTTCGAACATTCTGCAAAACTTAATTGTTCCATTTGTATAATTTAATATCAATGGCTATTTCACGGATATATTTTTTGCTAACGTTTCTTTGTGCAATTTTCATTTCTGATCTGAATTCGAATTGATTGCTACATTTATTTTCCTTAATGTGGTTGTTTTAGTTATTCTTGTTTTCGACTATGAATTTTAAGTTGCAATAGAGTATACATATATATTTCTGTTTTTGCTGAATCTCAGTTTTTGATGTATTTAAAATGCTTTATTTTAAAGTTTTTATACTTTTAAGAAAGTAGACGGCTCACGTAATGATTCTAGTATTGCAAAAAAAAAAAAAAAAACCTCCAAAATTTTTATGAAAAATGTGTTGCTGCTGTAAAATGTGATACATACTGTACAGAAATCAGAAAATTAGTATTCTTGAATGTTGAGACAGAAAATGAGTCTAAATTATTAAAAGAATTTTTCAATTTAAAATATTCATGATAAAGAATCAATTTTATCAACAGAAAAAGTCTCAATCAAAATAGTACCTAAAAAAATTATGGCGTTGAAAATGGTCAAGATTATAAAAACAAGATTCGTTGTATAACGCATTCAATTTGTTCTATTCTAAAGCAATATTTCCTGTTGTTAATGATATTGTGTCTGACTATGCTTTTTTGTTTTTATTCATTTATTTTTTTTCAGAAGCAAGTTGAAATAAATGCTAGGTTATGTTTTCGGTTTATAAAAATAGAATGCGTATTGCTTGTTTATTCTATCGCAGCAAAACAAAATGGCGAGCTGCTACCAGCTGTTGATTGCCATCACCTGGTGCTTGAAAGTTTTCTACGTTTAATATTCCCGCACAGATTTAACAAATAAAAAAGAATGGCAAAAATCAACTAATTGAATTGAAAACGGATGGGAAAAGAAAAATAATATTAAATAGAAGTGTTGGCTTAAGGAGTTAAAATTATCTCCCAGTGGTTTTTGTATTAAGAAAAATATTCTCCCTGTAACGAATTGTTTGAACACAGATTTTTTTTTTTTAAGTCTTTATTTTGAGTTTTAGATTCGGCTTTTTAATTTTTAATGTCTTTTTGACGAAAAACCAGCCTTGCTCTTGCATCAATCGGCATACTATAAGTGGAATTAAATTGTATTAAATTATGAGTAGAGTATGTTTTGTGCCATTTTTAAATAGGATCGAATTTATGACGAATCAAGGGGCGAAAAAATCCTCAACCTGACCTTTTCATATTTTCATGAAACTTTCAAAAATCTTCTCTTCCACTTCTTAAATTTGTAAATAATTTTGAAAAAAAAAAAAAAAACAATCATTTATAACCTATGGTTTTGAAATTCGTTAAAAAGCATTTGCTGGTCGGCAGTGCTTTTAAATATTTAAAAGCATTTCTATGAGAACTTCAGTCTTGTAAAATAGCTCCTTTTGAAATACAATTACGTTCTCTTCAATTCGATATGTAAATTGAAAACCTTTTAAAAATATGTTTCTCACGTAATTTCAAAAATACTTGCGATAGTGTCTTTCATCTCAAAAAATTAGTGCTAATCAGGGGTGTTTGTGATCCCAAATTTCCAAAAATTTTGGGCTGACGCAATCTAAAACTAAAAAAGTATTTAAAAAAAATTTTAAAGTGGTACTTTTCAAATGATTTCAAATGTAAAGGGGGCAACTTCCATAAATTTCACTGTCTATAGAAAAAAGTACTTGAGTCCACCATTACCCCTGGTGCTATCCCTTAATGGTTCCTCTCTGAAAGTATCTTTTTTTTCACAATCTCTAAAAGACATTATCTCAAAAAAATGAGAATTTTTTTTTCCTAAATATTGAGTTATGTGAAAAAAAAATTTCGAAGAGTATTTAAGTTACTGATCAAGTTTAAGTGCATGTAATTGTCAGCCATTACACAATCCTGATGCTCCCATAGCTTTGAGATATCATTTCAAAGCACTGCAGGAAGGCATATTAACAAACATCAATTACTCATTAGTTGCGTCGCCTGACTTTGCACGGTCTACCTCGAAAATAAAAGTTATGTCAAGTGACCATTCTTCAGCAATCACTCTTGAACAAAAAACTAAAAAAAACAGTAACATTTAACAGTAACATTAACCCCGGCAGATTCCGGGAAAATAACCAAAAAGGGAAAATTTTAAGTATCTCGATCACAGGAAAACCCTCAAACCAAAACTCAGAATTTTATTTGTTCATGTTTGAGAAAAAAAACGCAACAGATCTTTTTTCTCAATGATTTTCTGCATGCTACAAACTTCAATAAAAGCATTGTTACGGAAAGTTGATGAAGCACTGATAATTTGAATGGAGGAAAGCCCTCGAAAAATAGGGATTTTATGTCGAAATCTAAGTATTATAATTAGTAGTTTTCAGTTGATATCTCCGCTAATTATTGTCGGGGGATTATTTAGAATAGCCAAACATAAATACGGGAAAATTACGAATACATCGATACCTGGTTCGATGTTCAGTTTACTGGCGTTCAGGAAAAGTAACTCGGACAGAGATAGATAGATTAACGCATAGATAGATAGGTACATACGCTCAGTTTTTAATTATGTAAGATGAATTATGAAAGATCTTATTTTTTTTTAAACCATATGCATCTTAATGATATAAAAGAGCAAAGTTTCTGAAAGTTTCATGTTAGTCTGAAATGGTCTGGTTGAGTGCCTAGTTGGTTTAACATGTGAGTGACCCAATACGAAATAGAACACAAAGAAATTAAAACAGTAACAAATGAAATAAGCTTTTTTTTTTTTACAATGAAAAAAAAAAAATTAGTGCACATCTCTTCTTTGTCTGACAACTTCCATTTCATCCTTTGGTATAAGTCTTAATAAACGCGATTTTGGAAAAATATCAATGAATATTTTCATATCTTGAAAATAATTCTAGTAATATCTCTGAATATATGGGTGGTACATTGATTCTTACCTTTCTTCATTATTTACTCTGAGATGTGCACAAAATAGATAATTTAAGTAATGCAACTAGCATCTTCTCCTGAAAGCAGCAGGCCATGTTTTATATGTGTACAAATTGGGTTTCCTATGTAGAAGTAGAATCAAGTTATGACAATTTAAATTATTACCCAATTAGACTAAAAATACTAACCAATTCAGGTTCCATATCAAACAACAAATAAACACTCAAAAATGATGCAAAAATGCAGAAATAAAGAGTATCAATTTATTTTTAAAATAATGAAAATATGTTTTTTGCAGTATGAAATGGTGGGAAAAAAAGTACTGTCATAGAAAACGCATAGAACTTGCTTAGTGATTTTTTTCCCCGCTTGGAGAAATTAATGGTCTTGCTCGATATATAGCACAAAAGTCACAAACATGGGTACTCGAGTTGGATTTTGAAATTCCTTTAAAAGCAGCATGGTTTTTCTGTGATTAAAACTAGAATCATATTTTATGTTTTTTTTACATACATCATTATGTAATTTTTTTCATTAAAGAAAATCCTAAGTCAAATTGTCTCTTATATTAAAAAAATGTATTGCCTCTCTATGAATATTTCTAAAAAATGATGAACCACTGGGTTCCCAAGGTATGATCAACGGTTGTATTGTACTATTGGATTTGAACACTTCGGGTTACATTTTTTTCCAACTTATTTAGTTTAATTTGTATCATTCAAAAAATAAGAATGTTTACGTCAGGTGATGATTTCTGACTGTACTTCAATTTTTTTACGCACTTAATCTTATTATAAGCTGCAATTTTTGCCTTTTTATTTGTATTTTCATTTCAGGCAGCCAAGGTCATTAATGGGACAAAACGATCAACGCCTTTCTTTTTAATTCCTTATTGGTTGGTAATGAAATCAAAATATGTGTAAGAGTTTATCATGTAAAATGAAGGGTATTTTGGGATTAAATTTTTTATTAACTTGTATGCGTTACTCATTGATTTTTTGTGTGACTTCCGTGATTCTTTTTGCAATTAACTAAAGAATATAAGAATATAATTCACATGAGTTTTTCTGAGGGCTAAGAAACATCTTGCATTTTAGAGAGAGAGAAAATGGGGAGTAGAGGAAATTCAGGGTTTTAACCATAAAATTTTTTAATCAATAAAAAAGTTAATGCCGTAAAATGGCTTTATTAGGGAAGTCCGTTGAAAATTTGGGACCCTTTTCAAGTAGAATCATAAAATGATTCAACTAAAGTAATTTTTTTATCATCCAAATATTATTCATCACACACCAACTAAAAAGAAGCAGGCACTTCAAAAAAAAAAAAAAAAAAAATCCCTAGCAAATTTTTACATTTGTGATAGTTTTACTAATGTCGCTGTATTTCATTTTTAAAATTTATACCTCCATATATGTAGTAGACACATCTTAGCCATTATAGTGCATCATTTGAAAATTGTAAGAACTTTTAGGGGAGTCAATACCTTAAATATAAATTTCTTTTTTTTTTTTTTTTTTTTTTTATACTCCATTTAAATACCTTTTTAATGATGCAAACTTTTTGATTGTGCTCATATGAGAAGTAAGTTAAAATAAGCTTTATAAAATGTAAATATATTTTGATAAGGTATGATTTTCTTCTTTAAATTGCTATATCGAGAAATGGTATTTTTGAAACTAAATGTTCCTTTTCTCAGAACCTAGATTGTGTTAGGCTTTGAAATTTTTGCCACCAATTCCATACATCTAATTAGAATATTTTAAAAAAGCTTTCTTTCTGTAAAATTTTACTTCAGTATCGAGAAAAAAGTTTACTTAAGGTACAGAAAAAATTCATAATTGTATCTTTAATAGATTTTCAGAAAAAGGTACATGAACATGTGGAAATTAACATTGACGGTATAGGGGGTACTAACTCCCCTTAAAATATGTATTTTATTTATTGAATTATTTTAATTTATTAACGTACATGATTCGTCAAACCGGGCACAGCACGAAAAAAAAAAAAAAAAACTCGTGGGTTTGTTAACACGGGCCACTTGAAAAAAATAAACTATTTCGATAAAGTGGATTTTTTTTTGAAATTTACCGCATATTGAAACATTTACTTCAGAAACAAACTACATATTAGATCTAAAATAAATAATACCAAGTATGAAAATTGGCATCTGCCTTTCTGAACAACTTCTTAAGTTTTAGGAATTAAAACTGCATATGGATTTCACGATTAATTAAAAAATATATTTTTGCTGGGAAGCCAAACTAAGTTTAAACAATTTACTTAATTTATTTCAATCACTTTTGAAAATTTTATTTTATTTCCTTTCTTTTTTTTTGTATTGTTGAAAAAAAAAATGATTTGATTAACTACATCAGGAAATTTCTTTTTTAAATAGATTTTTAGTGCAAGATTGCAAAGTGTAAAGGTAGATTACAATAATATCATAAAATGAACCAACCTGTGTGTGATGACTATTCCAGATTCCATAAACTGTAATCATACCTGAAAATTTTCTCACATTTTTTGAATTATTGTGTGCAAAATTATTTTGTGACTTTATTGTTACTAATTTTCATATTTTTTAATACAATTCAAATTTTATTTCCAACTTCTCGTGTGGAAGGATATATAAAATACTTGATATGATTCATGGTTATGGTTCATGCGGCTCTTTTCAACGCAAAATTTAGTCAGAGGTTTTTTTTTTTTTTAAAACAAACTGAAGAAATAAAATACTACTAAATGCCTTTTGGGACTAAAAGGAATGCTTTTCTCAAAATGTGACATACTTGCTTCTGTATGGATGAATCTCTTTTCTATTTATGGTGTGGTCATGTTTCAGAAAAATTAATTTTGATAATATTTCACCTAAATGCTAAATATTTTCAGTAAGTTAGCTAGCGGTGTATTTTAAGTATTTTATGTAAATGCTACATGGTTTCCAAAGTCATTTTTTTTCTTCAATTTTGACGATTTTTGTAATAAATTTGAGTAGAAAAAAATTCAGGATTTAAAATTATTCATATCTCTATGGAAAAAAAAGTAACAAAGTAGTACAGTTTAAGCAATGTTAAAAAAATGATCAAAATTAATTTTTTTCTTGTAAAAAAGTCCGCAATTTTCAACAATGACCAGGGTACTTGATAAAAAAAAATCCAGGGTAACTAGGGTTTTTTAAATTACCCCGGTTTTTCTTCAAACCCTGTTCATGTATTCATGGGAAATTACTTTTGAAGTTATGTTGTAATACACCTTGAATAAGCCCAAGAGTCGAACCTCGAAATTGTGGTGTGGCTGCAAGATGCACTGCTATAAACTGCTCTAGGGAGTTGCATTTCAGGACAGTAAAGCCTCTATACAAGTGTTCATTTCATCAAAATCTGTAAATTAATAGGTACTTTTGTAAATTTTGTGTTATTATTTAGTCTGCAGAACAGAAAATGTAAAACCCTAATTTACAAAAACTTTACACATTTAACAGATATTGTAAAAAAAAGGTTAAAAAAAAAACTACTTTTATGAAAAAGTACAAAAAATCTGAGTATTATAATTCAAGGTAGTATTTACGGGGGGAATCGAAGGACCTTGTCTCCTCTCAATGTGCCAAAATTTTGCAAAACGTTAAATTTATGTGTGCTAAATTTGGCTAAGCTTTGATATTACCTGAATTTTTGTATAAGATATTTTTGCATTTTACTAGAGAAGCGAAAACCCCTCTACTTGAGTTTTCGAGCATCAAAACACTTCTGTACTAAATTTGGAAAAGATCCGTTGTAAACTAGAATTGTCAGAGGAAAAACCCTTTATGAAGGGAGGCCAAACTCCTTCCTCCCCCCCCCTCCCGCTTTGTAAATTTTTGCGCATCAAAGGAACTGTGTGCCAAATTTGGCAAAGATCATAACTCGATTTGTTAAAAGAAAAACACTTAATGGGGTTTTTCTTCCCTCAGGGTGGGGAGAAAACTCCCCTATGTGAATTCCTGAACATCAAAGGATCTCTTAAACGATCCAACATAAACTGAATTTTGCATAAGAGCGAATCTTCTTTGGGGGAATTTCCACCCCCATAGGGAGGCGAAAATCCCCTATGTGGATTTTTCAGAATCAAAGAAAGCTATGTGCAAATTCTATCAAAGGCCCAGTGTAAACTAGATTTTTGTAAGAAGGAAAACCCTCTATGGAGAGTTTCGCCCCTATAGAGAGGGGCGAAAGCCTCTATGTGAATTATTAAGCATCAAAAGACCTATGAGCCAAATTTTGCAAAATGTGTACAAGGAAAAACCCTCTATACATCGTTTCCCATCGGCAGGGAGCGAAAACCTCAAGGGAATTCTTGAGCATCAAAGTATCTACGGGTCAGATTTGGTAAACACAATTTGTAAAAGGAAAAGTCCTGAATGTGAGCATTTGAACACCATAGAAAGGGGGCGAAGACTCCCCTATGACACTTCTCAACCATCAAATGATTTAACAAAATTGACTGTGCCAAGTTTGTCAAACATCCCACATAAACTGGATTTTTTTTGTAAAGAAAAATCCTCATTGTGGTGTTCTTTGAAGGTAGGGGGGG